>NC_050447.1:56156332-56456332 GCF_903995425.1 Onychomys torridus
CAGCACCCCACTCCTGAGGTTACAGATATGAGCCACTATGTCTGGCAGGTAGAGCACTTGTGGTATCCATGTGATCTTCAGATAGATGTTCCTGCTGGTATTATTTCAATTTCATTGACCTTTTGTCTTCCAGTTCCAGTGATATCCAGGTAATCCAGTATCAGTCACCAGTCTCTCTCTCTCTCTCTCTCTCTCTCTCTCTCTCTCTCTCTCTGTGTGTGTGTGTGTGTGTGTGCGTGTGCGCGTGCGTGTGCGTGTGCGTGTGCGTGTGCGTGTGTGTGTGTGTGTGTGTTTAAATATACATTGCATTTTCTGGCAGAGTTCACCTATCTGTATTCCTTGTGTGTGTATAAAGGATTTTCCTCTTGGAGTTTAAATATGTTTTATATGTATAATAGATACTTTAGTGGATAGGGAGATGGCTCAGTGGTTAACACGTTTGCTGCACAGGTGTGAGGACCAGAATCTGAATCCCCAGAACCTATGTAAATGCCTTGTGGGTTCCAGGCTTGGAAGACAGAGACAGGGATCTCCAGAGCAAGGTGGCTGTGGAGACTAGGCTCACCAGTGTGCTATAGCTTTGATTGAGAGCCTCTGCCTCAGTGAATCAGGTGGAAGAACAATGATGATATTTCCCCACATCAAACTTAGATTTTCACATGCACAAGAACACACATGTAAGTATACCTACACATGTGCTTACACACACATGCACAAACATGCATATACACACATACACATCTCATAGTCATGAAAATGGAAACATAAAAAAGAAATGAACCACCTTAAGTTCTTTGTCTTCTAGCTGTATGATCAGGATTCACATTTATGTTGTTCCCTCACATACACACTTCCATTTTTTTTGACATTAACTTTGACACTATAATGGATATCAGAAATGATGCAGTGTGGAGACTGAAGTTTGCTTTTTTCTCTGAAGACTTACTTCAGTTTTGCAGGCAGGTCACTCTGAGACTGAAACCTGCTCCTGTCTTTGGCAGTGAACAGTTGCTTGTATTTCTGTTTAGTTCTCTCAAGTCCCACCTGATGCCATTGTTCCCACGCTCCTCCCCATGTGCACAGGTTATTGGTTGACATGAATCTGAAAGGGTTTCTGTAAAAATTTTAGACTCCTCTGCATCCGAGTGTGTCTCTTTTGATATTTCAAGCCAAAGAGACAGTTGCTTCCTTTTGCCTGAGTGGTATTTATAGGGCCACTTATACCTTGAGGAAAAGGCTGGCATCCATAAGCCAGGCTAAGAGTTGTTTGTCTTTTTAGAGTTCTGCTGTCTACTCCCTTCCTGCTTTTCTCATTTTTTTCCCCAAAATTCTAGTAGTTACCCATGGGAAGACTTGTACTACTAATCTCCATTTTCTAAAGCATAGTAACTCAATAGAAAATCACCATTTTTACACTCAAGGAGAAAAATAAAAACCCCTGATTTGTGGAAGGGAAGTCAGTGTGGAGTTTCCACATGGCTATCACTTGTTTAGTCTGCTTACTTGACTTGTAATAATGTAGGCTCACCTTCTGTTGGAAGCTTTTATCCTGTGTTCTCTTCTTGGCTCCTGAAACTCTATACTTACTGTTGTTCAACACACTTGAGGCAGGTGAGCACAGGGGATGGCTTAGCAACCAAAGGGGCTTCTGGGTTTGGATTCACACACCTTCTTTCCAATAATGCACTTGGAAGCCTGGGATCTTTACCTGGAAATATTATGCATGTATATCCCTTTCTGAACAATGCAGCCAGCAACTTGTAAACAACACAGGATTCCTACCTCTGGTGTGCTGTAGGCATACCTCTCTCTGGGTGATGGGATACATTTCTTCTCACCTTAATAACCACTAAACTTAGAGTCTGTTCAAACCGAGAAGGATTGGAAGTTCATTCTAGCCTAGACAGGTTTGGGGGCACATGTGCAGTAAAACGAACTGTTTTCCCAAGTGAATTTTTATTATCCATCTTATATCTGTGCGTAATTGGGCATGTATGTGATTAAAATCAGATGCATTATGGAAAGGGGAATTCACAGTAGAGTTGATCTGTCAATGATCAGTATAGAGAACTTCCCAAACTAGACCCCTTAGTAAACAAACTTTTCTTTCCTTTATACCCATAGAAATAGAAGCTCCTTGGGTTAGAGAGATGCCTCAGCAGTTAAGAACCTGCATTACTCTTGTAGAGAGAGGGTAGGAGGTCAGTTCCCAGAACCTATCCATACAAGGAGGCTACCAGCTGCCTATAGCTGCATCTCTGGGGGAACCACACCCTCTCTGACCTCCACAGGCACTCATGTGCTTACTCTTCCTTCCACACAGACAGTGTATTTTTGATCTTCTTCACTGTGACTAAAGATACCTTGATATGTTTTCAAATCCATGGGAGCTCCTGTTTCAATCCTTTGTCTGAGGCCAATAACCTAGAGATATCCAGCCCAGATCCTGTGCTGGAATGCCAGATTATTTTCATCTGAATTTCTCCCTAGCCTGAGCTATAGGAAATGAAGACAGGAAGAAGAGCCATGACCCTGGGTGTTTCCTTTGTCTCATGTCACTTCAGCAAGTTCTTACCTGATTCAAGGGTCAGTGTCACTACCAGCACATGGTCCTTGGGAAATCTCCTCATTTAAACCCCTCATAGCAGCCATGGCCCATTGCAATAGAAAGTCAACAAAGCCTCACTGTGCAGCTAATGAGTGAGGGACTTCTCAAAACACAAATAATTAGACTATAAACTCATTTCCCGGATAAAAGACAAAAATGTTTAGAGCCTCATTGTTTTCTTTTGAAGAGATAATTACATTGTTATATTTTCTAGAATTTAATTTTCCCATTGACAGGGTTGGCATAAGTAGATTAGCTCTCTATCTCATCAGATAGAATGAAATTATAATAGTATATCTGTTTTATTGCTGATTCTTAGACTATTGTTCCAAGTTATTTGCATAATAGTTCATTCGATTTAGTTGATAATTGTATGCTTTGAGACAGCTTTGACCGTTCTGTATTGATAATTGAAACTCATTTAAATTCAAAGTTTATCTATTCACTTACTCATTTTAGGGTCATTAAAGGTTCATTATTTATCACTACAAAAAAAAAAAGAAAGAAAAAATCAGATGGCATAAAGAATCTGTGACATTTTGTTTTGTTTTGTGTTGATTTTTGAGACAAAGACTCTCTATATAGCCTTGGCTAGCCTAGACCCTGCTGTGTAGAGCAGGCTGGCCTTAGACTTGAAGTAATCCTACTGTACCTGGATCTCAAGTACTGAGATGAGAGGTGTGTGCCACCATATTTGGCCTTCCCTTTTGTTTTGTTTGAATGGCTCCTTTGAATGGCTCCTTTAGATAAAACAAAACTCAAAACTCAACTAATTTTTACTTTAAGTTATTCTTAAATAAACATTGATGTAGTGGATGGGCTTCATCAGTCCACTGCTTACCTTGCAGTATGAGGATGTGACTTTGATTCCCAGGAGCCATGAAAAAGAAGAAAATCTGGGTGTGGTGGCATGCGTTTGTAATCCCAGTGTTACAAAGGCAGAGATAGGCGATCCATGGGGCTTGCTGCCCAGCCAGTCTAGCCTCCTTGGTAAACTTCACCAGTGTGATACCCCATCTCAAAGAATAAGTGGGGGCAATACCTGGGAAATGTTACTCAAGATTATTCTCTGGCTTCTACAAGCAAGCACACCTGTACACATGTGAACACACACCCAGACATATGTGAACACACAAACACACACAGAGAGTCAGTTTCATCAATAATCAAATAACCAAAGACCTAGAAGGAACATAACTTGAATTTAGAAAGGATAGTTATTCAGTGAAGACATGTATGAGAAACAGGAAGGAGTCCAACTTTGAAACTGTTATTTTAAGGAATATTCATATACTAGAGAGATGGCCTCAGTGCTTAGAGCACTGGCTGCTTTTCCAGAGAATGTGGTTTGATTCCCAGTATCTACATGGTGGCTTACAGCTGTCTGTAACTAGTTACAGAGATCTAGTGCCTACATCTGGTCTCTGTGGGTACCAGGGATGGCACATAGTACACAGACATACATGCAGGTAAAATAAACAACAAAAAAAAATTAGGGCTTATTGGTTTTGCAGATGATGGGAATACAGATCCCAGCATCCACATCAGATGGCTCACAGATGCTGGTAACTCCAAGGGATCCATTATCTTTTCTTGTTCTGGCCTTCAGAGCACCTTGGATATGTTAATATGCGCACACACACACACACACACACACACACACACGTGCGCGCGCACACACATACACCTTCAAAAGAAGAAGTTTGAAGAATTTGGCCTAGTCAGTTCTTGAATCTCAGCCCTCCTTAGTAATACAAAATTCTGCAGTCCATTTTGGAAATTGCAGGAATCACAAGTACAGCTCTGACTAGTTCAAGAGAAATAAAATTCAGTTATCACTAACAGCTTCGTTCACATCCACATCTTCACACTTGTCATATCCAAAGTCGATCAGGCTGATGGAAGGGATTTTTCTTTTTTTTTTTTTAATTCCAGATATGTTCATATTTTTTCAAGTCTGGTCTCATTTTTGTTCTGATCCTATAAGGAGATACTTTTATTTATAGGTAATAAAACTGAGGTCTATGCTAGAAAGATGGCTCAGCGGTTACGAGCACCCAAGTTTGGTTTCCAGCACACAGTAGGAGGCCTCACAGCTACCTCGAACTCCAGATCTTGGGTCTTTGATGCCCACTTCTGCTTTATAGAGACACTTGCATACATACCCCAGATGCACATACATGCAAATTGTTAAAAATAAATCTTAAAAGAATAGTACTTAGCCATTGCCAGTATTTCAGGGGACCTGAAAAACTGAAAATTTCAAGGCGTGTTTTTACAAGATAGTGTTCTATTGATATAGACTAATGACTTTTTTTTTCAATATATGTTATTCTCTTTTTATACATAGGAAAAATTGGATGTAGGGGTGAGAAAAGAAGTTGATGGCATGGGAACCTCAGAAATCAAGTACGGAGACTCCATTTGCTATATACAACATGTGGATACAGGCCTGTGGTTAACCTACCAGTCTGTGGATGTGAAATCAGCACGAATGGGATCCATTCAGCGTAAGGTAAGATCATCTTCAAATACAGCTTATGGCAGTCATGTTCATAAGTGAAAAAAAAAAACAACAAAAAACAGGAACACAAAAACAAAGGCTTTAGCCACCTCCTTGGGTTCATTATTTTACACACTAAAGGTCAAATTGTACTATTTGTTTATTTAGTATTTCATCCAAAAGATTCTGATGATCAAGTTGCTTATCTATGCATGCAAACCCAGTGCCCAGTCTTTCAGATCACATTTGTATATCTGAGGATCTAATAATAACCACTTTTAATGAATTATGAGATTTCCAGCCCCTTGGACCATGCACAACAGTACCACCATAATTGACTTTGTTATTTTTTTAGGATGAACCCTTGTGGGGTTTTTCTCAGTGATATATAGGATTACAATGTGGAGATTCATGTATTCAGATATTAGGGGAATAAATACACTGTCTTCTAGATTCTATCTTATTCTACCTAGTTTTCTTTGTCCTTCAATCTTACTCCTACCTCCTCTTGCTCACAAGATAGCCACCACACTTCTTGGTGGTGGTACCAGTCTAGGCCTGCCTCCATCCTAAACCTTTCATCAGTTTCTTTTTTCTTTTCCTTCCTTTTTTTTTTTTTTGACAGTCTCACTATGTAGCTCTGGAGGTTGTGAAACTATGTATCTGGGAGGGCCTTGAACTCACAGAGATCTACCTGCCTCTGCCTCCCAAGTGCTGAGACTAAAGGCATGCACCACCACTCCTGGCTCCTTTTTCAAATTTCTAGACATCACGTTTCACTGATCTAGTGTATCACATAAGCAAACTTCTTGTCATTCCCCAGAAAGTCACAGATTTCCACACCTGTGTTTT
Organism: Onychomys torridus; assembly: GCF_903995425.1. NCBI lineage: Eukaryota > Metazoa > Chordata > Mammalia > Rodentia > Cricetidae > Onychomys > Onychomys torridus. The sequence goes on from NC_050447.1 coordinate 56,162,296, forward strand.
GGATAGGCTGTTTCTTCTCTGTAGTATACGACTCTTGTTTGTCAGCCCAAGGTTTGTGCATTCTTCATAGTCTAAACTCGAATAATCCCATTGGATGTTCTTCCCTTCCCAGATGGTCCACTGTACACTCTCTGTGGTCTGAAAGCATTTGTATACAGCTTACTAAATTTTAAGTTCACTTCTTGTGTGGTTTGATTTACTCAGTATTATGGTTTGAATGTGAAATATCCTGCAAGTTAATCCTCTCTGGATATGCCCTTATAAATACACTCCAAAGTATGCCTCATTAATTGCCTAGGTGCTTTTTAACCCAAGCAAACTGATAGTCACAGTTAAGTATCACAGACTCTGAATTGCTGATGCTGCTTTTGGAGAGCCCCAGAAGGAAAACATGGGATGACAGACTGAGTGATCAGGACTCGCTAGCTGAATCCATGCTAGCTGTCTCCATCTTTGGTGTGCCTACTGTGGTTTTTACTCACAAACATGTTTGTTCTTCTCTTGTCTGGCCATGTTTCTCCCAAGTTAACTTCTGTGTTTTTTTCAGTTGTTTTGGGATTTCTTTCAGTTTCTTTCTTTCTATCTATCTATCTATCTATCTATCTATCTATCTATCTATCTATCTAATCTATCATTTATCTATCCATCCATCCACCCATCTATTATCTCTCTATTATTATTATTATTATATCATCCTCCTTTAAAAATTTTTCATCTAGCTTTTGTCATCTGAGCTTTTTTTTTTTTTACATGTTTCCTCACTGTGAATTTTCACTCCTGATTTATAGAACTTACAGGATTTTGCATTCTTAAGATAATTGAGATTATTTTTATTTTTAAGTGGTCTCATTTTATTACTTTTTGGTGGTATTTAAGAAAAAAACTAGCAGTGATTTGAGTTTTATAAGCTAAAGCCAATGAAAATCATGTTTTAGCTTCCTTTAATTTGTTCAAATAATTAAGATACCAGATGTCTAGTTACTAAAGAATCCTTACATTCATAGAATTAAACCCTACTTGACCATAGCCCATTATTCCAGTAAAATCCTACTAGATTTAATTAACTTATTTTATTCAAAATTATTATATATATTCATGAGGAAAATTAAATTCTCTTTATGAGTTGTTAAGTTTTCATTTCACATAATTTACATGGTTTTTAATTTCTACATGTCCTGAAGCATCACTCTTCATTGGTCTCTCTTCAACCACGTGAAAATGGAATGACTTTTCCCAGATCACAGACTTAGAAAGACAGATGACAAGACAAAGTTCTCCATCCACTGGTCTAGTATATGAGCTCTTTGAAACTGTATCAGCATTCACGTACAAAACCATCCAGTCCCAAGGTCTTCTAGCTTGTGAGCCTTAAATTATCCCTCCAGTGTTTCCTGAAAATGAACTATGTGTAATTAATTTATAATCAGTTGAATGGAGCACCTTTAGAATACCAGGGCTTACTGTTGTTTTTGAGATAGAGTCTCATTTTCTTTTCTAGGCTATCTTTTAACTCCTGGGTTCCAGTGATCCTCCTGTCTCAGCCTCTAGAATAGCTGGGGCTATAGGATGTGCCACCATGGCCAACTCTGTTGATTATTCCTCTGGATTAGCCAGGTCTTCTGCTGTTTGTTTTTGCCACTGGGATAGATTCACATAGTACTCTATTAGCACAGTTACTTTCTGGTATTCTGTGTTTCTTCCTATTTTATTTTCAGCCAAGTCTGGGAGAGATATATTTATCTATATTTTCAGAGAATCAAAATTTAGATTTACTCATTCTTTCTAGTATCTTCAGTTTTTATCTTCATTAACTCCATTTTTCTACTTTGTTAGTTATCCTTTTTGTGAGACTTTTTTTGAGGCTTAATACATTATTTTAGTATTTTTTTTCTGTTAATAAAAGCAAGCAAGAGAAGCATCTTGCCTTTGAGTACACATCTGTGTCTCATTGATTTTTGCTTCATGGATTCCTCTTTACTCAAGATACTTAATAATTTTAGTTCCAGTTACAGATTATGGTTCTTCCAATTCATTCAGGGTGCTGAATTATTTACCTTGCTTAATTAAGTGTTGAATGAAGGAAGCCATGATTGAAGGGACATGTGGTCTCGTTTCTCACATATATTGTGCAGCCAATTGACTGGAGCCATTGAAAGTGTGGAAGGTGGTGAGCACTGTGATAGACAGGACAGAAAGGAAGCCCTGGGGTGATCTGAAACTATTCTAGTATCTGCCTTTGTGATATAGGTGTTGGCCACGTGTGTGTGTGTGTGTGTGTGTGTGTGTGTGTGTGTGTGTGTGTGTACACGCGCAAGTGCATGCGAGTTTGCTGTTAATAGTTTAGATACCTCAGAGTCAGGGGTTAGTGCTTAGTGATTGATCAATCCACAATACAGCTGATGATATTACATAGTAATAGAATGAAATGCCTTCTCTGTTAGTTTGTCGTTTTTAGGCTGTGGATAAATCATTGATTGTACATATGGGGCAATGTTTTACTCTTGTTTCATTCAGCTCAATGTATTTATTGAACCATCTTTAAAACAATAATGTGGTCACTGTACTGCATGGCTGTTTTGTACAGGGACTTTGCCTATTATTTACTCAAAGCACAATCTTATCTGTTGCCTTGTTTTCATTCCATTTGTGATTATGGCTCAACTTTTAAAAATGACTTAATTTTTCATCCATACATGAATGTATTTTATTGTGCTCACCCCTTTGATTTTAATTCCGTTGAGGTCCTTTTCCCCATCTCAACTTTTTGAGAATTTTTTTTTTTAATTAATTTTTGTCAAGGAGGAATATTTGGAATTGAGCCCCAGGTCTTCCGATGCTAGACAACCACTCTACACTGAGCTATATACACCTAGCTCATGTTATTATTTTGGGTTGAAACAGATTCTTACTAAGTTGCCCAGGCTAGGCTTGAGGCCTTTCTGTAATCCTCCTGTCTCTGCCTCCTGAGTAACTGAGGTTATGGAGGTATGCCTCCCTCAGGGCAAGAGCATATTTCCTTCTATCTACCTTGCTGGAAAAATGACATTGTTTGCATGCTCCTGCAGGCGATTATGCATCATGAAGGCCACATGGATGATGGCTTGAACATATCTAGATCTCAGCATGAAGAATCCCGCACGGCCCGTGTTATCCGGAGCACAGTGTTTCTCTTCAATAGATTCATAAGGTAATTTGTATAGTGATAGTTGTTTGATACTTTATGTTTGGCTTTCTTCCTGAATTTACAAACAGATCATTCTAAAGCACACTATCCTCATAAATATATACTTTGCTAAACTCATATAATACAATTTAAACTGTAGCTTAGGTTAGGGAACATGAATTTAATAGAAAGCTATCAGTCATGATGTTTTTATAATTTGTTTGATGAACTTATTAAATTCTGTGATATTGTAAGGATAATGATATCTAGATAATTGATTAATTTTAAGCAACATTAAAAATACTGTGATTCTTAAAATTAATAAATTTTTCTACTTAATAATTGAAACAGTTTCTTATCCATGAAGCAAATTAACCTTGTGGCCACACTGTTTTCTGGCAATAGCATGGTAATATATGACATAGCCTGGATGGAAGGCCTTTCTCTGTTTAAGTTTGCAGACCTCATAGAAGAAATATTTTCAATAAATACAAAGTTTATATGCATGCACAAACACACACACATATGTAACTAAATAAAATGAAAACTTTAAAATGTGTGCTATTTAAAATTTGCAATAATATATACTTTAAAAAAATTACTAATTATGAGAATGGATATGTTTTACATTTGTTTTTTGAATTACACTATTATTAAATAATGTTCTTACTAGAGTATAACAACCTTTTACATTAGAGACATTAATTTCCTATGTATTTATATCATTGATAATTTATTAGTTTGGAAAAATAAATTATTTTTCATAGTTACTGCCTTAATCAATCTATTTTTTTTCTTTCCAACATTCAAAAGATCTTTCCCAACCAAGATTATATTAAAGTTCATTTCATTATTTTCAGCTTCTTTGACTGCTCTCATTGTATGTGTGTGTGTGTGTGTGTGTGTGTGTGTGTGTGTGTGTGTGTGTATGTGTTATGTGTGCTTATATCTAAAAATGCACACAGCTTTTACCCTTATGTATATCTGATAACTTACTCCCTTTGACTGCCACATTTAAACCCTGAATTTCATTAGATGGAATAAATCTTAGAAATGATGTGGGGACAGCTTCACATTGCATTTATTTGGCTTTCTGTTCTGTATCACTTATATTGTTGTACCAGTCTATACAATACCAATTGTTTGTATTAATCTGAAAACCGTGTGGAGGTAATAAAACTTGGGACTGGTTTTGATTCAGTTGGTACCACAACTCATGAAGCTTGGGTTCTGAAACCTGGACTGGGGGCCCCAAGGGAATGAAGAAAGGACAGACACATGGACACACATACGTAAAGTTGAGATCAGGTGGGGTCTGCTACTGGAAACTAGAACCTCAGCTTATTAGGTACAGCACAGAGGGAGGGGTTGGCTAGTCTTTATAGGAGGTCTCTGCAGGCCAGCAGTCTCAGGCTGTTAACACCCAGAGGGAGGAAGCTGCAATTGTTAGTCTCTGTACACCATGGTCAATCTTACATAAGCACTCAAACTCAGACTTGCCCTGAGGAGAGCTTTGTCATCCCTCTGAGTCTCAGTGGGCAAGATTTTGCCACTCCCATGGGGCTGAGGCATTGGAGTCCTGGACATGGCTGTGCCCATGTCAACAATATACTTTGACTCAGGACTTCAGCCACTCAGGGCTCCCTTCATTACCTGTAAGTTGCCATAGTTGTCAGTAGTAGTTATAGTTTTACTATTTCTAGTGATTGAAAAGCTGAATTCAACTATTCTAACATCACTATCAACCTTTATATGAATGACCATACATTTAAAATAAAAGTTTGAGTGTTATAAAATGCAAAGCTAAGCTAATTGTCATTAATAATTTTAAAATATTAATTTTAATTTTTCAACAATTTCATATGTATGTGTTTTGTACAGTTTTATTTATTCTTGTTGTGACCCATTGAGCAAGAGTGCACATTTATTTATGGGAGCAGGGGAAACTTACCTGTGCAACACCACTGAATCGAATGACTCCCTTCTCACAAGTGACCATTAACAGCCAGGAGCTCCTCATGGAGGAGTCAGGCCTCTTTGAGACCCTCCTCTGTAGATGATGGCATCTCCTCAGACTCCATCTTGTACAAATAATCTCACCTCTGAGTTTATGAGTGCAACTTTTAAAAGATTTAGTTTTAATTTTAAAAATTAAGTATCTGTGTGGAGGTTTATGGATGTGAGTGCATGTGCTCACAGAGTCCAGAAGAGAGCACTGGACCCCCTGACACTGGAGTTACAGGTAGTTGTGGGCTGCCTGATGTGGGTGCTAGGACAGAACTCAGTAAACATTCTTAGCTGCTCAATCATCTCTTCAGCCCTATAAATGCATGTTTTTTTTTAAACTGATAGGAATTAAAGAGCAGCAGGTAGTGTCAATGATAGTAAAACCTAAAATTATTCCTTTCCAAAAGCCAAAGCAATCTCAAACAATCAAATGTCAGGGCTATGAATCAGGAAAGATACAGCCTTACATCTTAAAGTAGTGTTACTATCAGTTGGCTTTGTATTTAGACCATTTCTCCATTGGCCCAACAGGGTTTGTTGTCGAGGCTTGATTCTAGATGCTGCAGTCTGGGATACACTGTGATATTTAGATACTGTGTTATACAGTTATAATGTGAATATGGCCATTATGGCTGGTAGAAAGGATGCCTTGCACATTCCTTTGATTGTGCCTTCTATAGGAGAGGATGCTACTATTAAATCATCTGCCAGTCAAAATACATTGAATTGAAATTGTGGATCACTAACCTAGAGAAGTGTTTGCTTTTGCTTCAGGGGCCTGGATGCTCTCAGCAAGAAAGCAAAGGTGCCTACCATTGACTTGCCCATTGAGTCTGTGAGCCTGAGTTTGCAGGACCTCATCGGCTACTTCCATCCCCCTGATGAGCACTTGGAACACGAGGACAAGCAGAACAGGCTGCGAGCCCTGAAGAACAGGCAGAATCTCTTCCAGGAAGAGGTAAGATCACACCTGTTCATTTTTTGTTGTTCTCTTGGGAAAGTGACTTTGTAGTAAAGAAAATTATCTGTCCATTCCACATATTTATACATTCCAGTAGAGAGTAACAAGGGCATTACTAAGCAGAGAAGCAAGCTTGGAAGAAAACTGCTCATTATCTTTATTTCTGTGTCACTTAACGGGCCAGGGACACTTAATTTTACCTTCACATTTTTACCACCACAGTAGAACACTTCTGGGTAGACTCCAGTAGAGGTGGCTCCATGTTATTCTTAGACTTGACTTTAATGGGTTTGAGTTTGCAGCATTTTGTTTGAAGGTGCTTCTTAGCCACATGGATTTAAAAACACAGCTCCATAAGCTGAGCAAATGAATACACTTTGATCACACTGCTTTATATTGGTCCATAAATACAGAAAACACACACACACACACACACACACACACACACACACACACACACACACACACATTCCTCATTAGGCCTTGCAAAATATATAGTAGGCTATAGGAAAATCCTTGAAAGAGCTGCAAGCCAAGAGTGCTCTGGGCTTGGAATAGAACCAACAGGGGAGATGACCTCGAAGGAAGAGGTGCACTCAGTTTCCTGCATGAACAGAGTTCCCTCACCCTTTCATTTTGAATATATTATGGTGTGTGTGTGTGTGTGTGTGTGTGTGTGTGTGTGTGTGTGTGTGTGTGTGTATGTGTTTTGCTGGAGCCAAACCCAGGTACTTTTGTGTGCTGCACAAGTGAGGGATCTGTCACTTAGCTGTCCCCAGTCTCATGTGTGCCTTTCCTATATAATAAATTACATAAAATATCATTTATTTTACTAAATGTTCCACTGCTTAAAAAAAATAAAAACAAATACAAAACAAACAAAAAGAAAAACTCATGTACCACATGCTATGCCAGAGTCAAGCAACAACCAGTTTGCCAGCCTAATGGCCTGAGATGGTTGTTAATATTAGAACTATAGGTTTCAAGCCTTTAAGTGAGGGTGTTGGAGACAATAGAGCCAGCAAGGGTCTCAGGAGACATTTCAACTCTAAATGTTCCCAACATGGGAGTGGTGATTTTTTTTCTTCAAGAATTAACTTAGGCTGGAGATATGGCTCAGAGGTTAAGAGCATGTACTGCTCTCACCTAGAAGTCCTTTGGTTTGTAGCACCCGTGCCAGCAGCCTTACTACCTGTTAGCTCCAGTTCTAAGAGATACGGTGCCCTTGTGGCTTCTGAAAGTACTACAGGCACATGCATATCACATACCCACACAGACATATGCATGTTATTAAAAACAAAGTGTGCTCTCTCCCTTCCTTCCTTCCTCCCTTCCTTCCTTCCTTCCTTCCTTCCTTCCTTCATTCCTTCCTTCCTTCATTCCTTCATTCCTTCTTCCTTCCTTTTTCTTTTCTTTTTTTTTTTTACAAGAATGAAGTACCTTGTAAAAGCATCAAGGGAAAAAGCGTAGAGGATGTTGTTAAGTTTCCATAATTCCAAAATCTATGCTGTACTTTTAAAACTGTTTTTTTCCCTGATGCCTTTGAAACTGATACTAAGTTTTGCAGCAGTTTCTCAGTGTAAATAAAAGAAATAATCTATGATCATCAACAGAAACATCTACACAAACCTATAGTAAGAACAAGAAGGATTAATTGTAAGGAATTCTTAGGTTCACATATGCTAGATTATTGAACCAGTTCCTGTACAATGGTTATTTCATATTTGGAGGAATTCTACATAAATATTAGGCTATGAAAATTTAAAATATGAATTTAAATGTTTTCAGTCTAATGTGAATAAGGCTTTTTATTCTTTGTCATTTTTGTCACATAAGATCATCCAGAAGGGACCTAGCTGTGATCCATGGCTGCTGCTAAAATTCTGTCCAATGAGTGAATTTGATTACTCAATATTTTATAACTTTTGTTTTCATGGTGCTGTCTCATTTTGCAAACCTAGACCCAGCAATAACAGTGAAGACTCCATAGGCTGTTTCCTGTAAATGAAAATTTTACTTGCTCTAAAATTTCTTTTCGGTGGCTTTCTTTCACTTTATTCAATATATGTTTAATTTAGTAGTTATAGTAATGCTTATTAAAAACAAGGATGAAGTCACTAATAGTAGAATACCACTCATGACCTGTTCATGCCAACCACTGTTAAACCTTGCAAGGTAAGTGTCAGGAAATAATTTTGCAATTTTCTTTCACTTTTGTTTGAGAATGAAAACCAAGATTGAAACCTTAAGTTATTTGAAGATCATTTCTCGGGCAGACATGTTTCTTCTTGTCCTTTGAATAAATGATCTGAGTTTTCTTTATAATGAACTAGATTTCTCTTTAAAATCAATTTGTCCCCCTTTTCCTTTTGTCCTGAGCACAATTCGTTTCTTTCTTTTGGGACACAGTCTTATCTGTAGCTCAGACTACCTTGAACTTGCAGTTGTCCACCTGCACCAGCCTCCTGTGTGCTGGGATTGTACGGGTGAACTGCCATGCCTGGCTCAGAATTAGCTTTTGACAATAATTTGTTTTTACCCCCTCTCCCAGGGAATGATCAACTTGGTTCTGGAGTGCATTGACCGCCTGCATGTCTACAGCAGTGCAGCCCACTTTGCAGATGTTGCGGGGCGAGAAGCAGGGGAGTCTTGGAAATCCATTCTGAATTCTCTGTATGAGTTGCTGGGTAAGGACCATGGCTAAGTTTCTATGGAAAATGGGATTATTTATTTGAAGATGTCCTGTAATAGTTACAGCAGGTTTATAGCATGCTTCCTACTCAGGACTACTTCTTCTTCTTCTTCTTCTTCTTCTTCTTCTTCTTCTTCTTCTTCTTCTTCTTCTTCTTCTTCTTCTTCTTCTTCTTCTTCCTCTTCTTCTTCTTCTTCTTCTTCTTCTTCTTCTTCTTCTTCTTCTTCTTCTTCTTCTTCTTCTTCTTCTTCTTCCTCTTCTTTAAAATGGAGTTGACCTAAAGCCAATGATACTTTGTGGATAGACCCTTCTCTGAGTGAGGAAGGCTTCCACAGAAGTAGTGTCTTGGTTAGGGGAGGTGGCTATTGCAGGGCTCCAATAATAGCCAGTATTACTTATTTACTTCTTGGTTCTCAAATTAGTATTTATAAAGTCCCTCTCTTTTCAGCTTTGATTCATCAGTGGTTGTTCTAGTGTCTTCCTGTAGTTTTTGTAGGATCTGATTTGTCAACTTCTAGATGTATTTTTGAGCCACATTTGAGGTGGTTTGTAACATATTCTATTGGTTCTGTGCAAGCGTAGGTCTTCCTTAGTTTTGACCTGAGCTATTTCATAGCCTTTTTCATGTCTCTTACCAAGAACTTGGGTCAGTCTGCTTTTACCAAATTGCAAGCCCCTAAGCTGCTTTTATGGCAGTTAGCATGTTACCTGTACAATATCCTATTGAGTGGTAACTAGGGTTGGTTTCAAAGACAAGACTATCAGCTTTCTGGGTTTTGTGTCTCTCTCATTTGATTTAATGCCTGATATGTAGTAGATACCCAATATCTATTAATAAATTGCTATTAATTAGATGACTGAATTCTGATGGAATAGGAAAGTATATGCTAATTTTTAAAAATGATAGAATATTTTTAATGTGAAGAAGAATAGGTAGTCAAAATATTTGGAAATCTTTTAAAATATAATTAAACATCATTAAAATTTTTAATGTCCCAGTTAGAATTTTTAATGTTTTCTTCAGATGAGCACTTTGATATGCCATTAAAATTAAGCACATGCAATTTGGTGCTTTCATGGGGCTGGCATTCACATTCCTCTGAACAAGCCCAGGGATACTGAGACTTCGTAGAAGTCCAGATTTACTATTTACCCACAACTATTATCAGGATAAAGATTTCCTGGCACCCAAATTCTAGAGAGTACATTTTCTAAAGGTGCATTTCCTTGCAAATGTAGAATTAATGGCATTGAAATTCTTAACAAAACAACAACAACAAAACAAACAAACAAGACAGAGAGAAGATACAGAAGAGAAAAACTTGAGTTTGGTGTGTTTTTAACTTAGTTTGGTATCTTTTTAAGACCACAGTATAACTTCTTTATATGAAATGATGTGGATTGACTGCAGACAATCTATACATTTTGCCAGAGGTGTGGTATAAGGGGGAACAAGTTGCACATATATCAAGACAGTGTGACACTTTAACTTTCTCTTTATGTTCATTCTTTCCATGGTCCATCTCATCTGCCCCTTCAGCATGTCATATGCTCACCTTCCCATGAGTAACTCGCATGAACACTGGGTATGATGATGATTTGGGGGAACTCATCATTGAAGTTTCTTGCAGCCAGATACACTCTTAACCTCCCCTTGAAGCTATAAATCTCTCAAAGGTACTTCCTATGACTATGCAGAATTTGGGGATCTTCAATTTGTTTATTTTAGAGCCCATTGGAATAGCTTTAATGTACTCTACAAAAGGCTGAGAATTGTACAAGGATTGTAATTAGGTTTGTAGCTTCTTTTATTGGAACATACTGAGAGATGTTACTTTAAAATGGTACACGTGCCCCAGGAAAGAGAGGATGGCAGGGGTGGAATGGGTAGAGTGATGTATCCATGCCTTAAACATCATATAAATGGAAATCTAACATAAAATTTAGCATAGTGTCTTTATTGTATTTGGAGGATTGACTTTTCCCCCTCTCTCTACCTTCTATGTGGTCAGATTCCCATAATCTGGTTTCTCTTTAGGACCTGAGCCAGCTCTTGCCAGGACCCCATGTTATATACTTTGTAGTGTACTTCCAGTTTGGTGTTGGAGAGGCAAAGGAAATACTGTCTTGAGAAAAAGAGCACATTTCTTCCTTTAACCCTCTAACACCCATACCTGCTGTCTCACAGACCCAAACCATAGCCATTTCTGAACCAGGAACTCTGGCAAAGGAGTGGGTGGGTGGGATTTTTACCAGTACTGGCCAATGCTTGAAACCTAAGTTAAGCCCTTGCACTTCATGGCTCTCATCTAGAGGGTGGAAGTTACAGGAAAAGCTTGCCTATCCATCATAGATGCTAGTTCATGTGCTTCATCCATCTAAACGGTTGGATGAGCCAAGGATTAAAGCAGAGTGCTATTATCTGTTGCCTCACACTGTGCATTGGGCAGAATCACATTCAATCAATGTTATTTTAACTGATTTAATAAACACATTGTAGAGATTTCCATTGATTTTTTTGGTAGCAGGATGGATATAGCCATTAATTCACTTTATTCAAAAACAATGGGCCTTTTTCTCCGTTTTCATTAGGCTCTATTATTGAGAAACAGAAGCCCAAATTCACCCATAGTCAACAGCTTCTGAGAAAATCTTTCCCTCTTCCCAGATCCCAGCCTCTGCCTATGATATGGCTTTGGATACAGATGAAGCTCAGTGTTCTGATTGGAACAGTGGAGGAAAAGAAGGTGCCTGCATCTAGTGTTAACTCTGCCAGTTTTATGAATTAACATACCAGGCAGATAACAACCAGCGCCTGTTGTTTTGAATGCTGCTGGGAAAGTAGTGATAATGATTCCTCCATGAGGTTGTTGGGCAGTTGGTATTTGGTTTTGGTGTCTCCATGGTTTGGTGTCTTTCTTGCCTCCTCCCCAGTCCCCATCACCCTTTTCTTGTGGTTAGTTTCTGTAATCATCCTTCCCCCTTGCTAACACAGCATTGTTTTTTCTTCATCTTCTGCTGTAGTTCAAACATGCACCAGGAAAGAAACCTTATGTACATCTCCTGGATGAGACAAGGAAAGTTCTCGATTAACTTGTAGAAGATAATATGGTCATAATTATTCTTAGAATGTACTGGTGTTTGGTGTTTGTATCTAGATAGTACTAGTCGCTTTCTAGTACTTTCTCCAGTCAAGATGTGATAGAAGTAGGGGAGGGGGAACAAAGTTTCTTTACACTTCTTGCTGCACTAAAAGCTTTAAATTCTGCTCACTCTCTGGATATGCTGTCTCCTCTTTTTTTTTTTTTTTTTTTCTTCGAGACAGGGTTTCTTTGTGTGGCTTTGCTCCTTGCTTTGGAGACCAGGCTGGCCTCGAACTCACAGAGATCCGCCTAGCTCTGCCTCCCGAGTGCTGGGATTAAAGGCGTGCGCCACTATCTCCCAGCCCTGTCTCCTCTTCTTACATCTGTACTTGCAGCATCCCATGCCTAGCTGATTCCCTGCAAATACAGCCACCCCTCCATAGTCATAGGTGTGGCACCCTCACTTTATAGTGTCTGTGGATAGAAAATAAAAGAAAAATACTGTGTCTGAACTAAACATGGATGGCTTTGTTTTCTTGTCATCATTCTCTGAACAGTACAGGGTAGTGACTGTTCACTTTGTCTGATGTAAATAATCCAGAGATGATATGAAGTGTGTGGCAGGATGTGCACAGGTTGTATGCAAAATGACATCATGTTATGTGAGGATGTTGAATGTCTGAGCATGTTGAGATGTGTGGCACTGACTCACCAATGATACCCAGCGGTGACTGAGCTTGAGATCTCCAAGACGTTGAGATTCTGTAAAGTTTCGGGCTCTTTTATCTGACTCTGGGCCTCCTGTCTTCCCATCTCAATCTCAGACCCCAGGTAGCCCACCCTCACATCCTCATGGGTCTTCATTGACTCTAACACTGCTCTCTATGTTTTCTAGAACAAGGCGTCCCATGTCTGGCTTCCCTCTTCCTTTCTAACCCCTGACCTCACTCACTCTTTATAGTTGCTCTACATTGCCTCTTTCTAGTACTTTCTCCAGTCAAGAATTATACTTCCAGAATATCTGTAACTAATTAATATTTATAAAATTTGAATATTCTTAAGTGTCTGTATGTAGGGAGTCACCATTCTAAGATGGCACCGACTTCCTGACAGCTTTGCTGTAAACAACTCCATATTTGGCTGTGCTTGCTGGGCTGCGCGCCTCGATGCTTGCGCATGCGCGTATATGGTAATTTGGCCTTATGTCCTCAGCCTATCCCGTGGCTCCCCGTGCTTGCATTCTGGTGGGATCCAATCACAGACTGACCCGTTCGCTTGGTTCCCTATATAAGCAGCTGCCTTTTGGTTCTTGGGGCCCCTCACCTCCCGCTCTCCCTCAACCAAGAAGTGCTCCAATAAAGTGTGATCTGAGAAGAATCCTCAAATGGTGGTCGTTCTTCCTTGCTGGTCGAGGAGCTCGCCGCATCTGTACATGCTTCCTTAATTATTTATAGCTCATTTGATTAAGAAAGGATTTGATGGTGCTATTACTTAATATTGACATAATTAGAATTCCCTGAAATTTACATCTTGCCAGTGTAATAGCTGTATGGTACTAAGAACATAGAATAGTTTCAGACTCATGAATATATTTTACTTTTAAATTTAATTTTTGGGATGAATAGATGGTTCATTAGTTAAGCACATATGCTTCTCTTGCAGAAGTCCATAGTTGGGTTCCCTGTACATTAGGCAGCTCACAGTTGCCTGTAACTCTAGCTCCCGGAATCTGACACACCTTCTTATGGGCTTTGTTACAGTACTCATGTGAACTCCCCAACACACATATAAATAAATAAAACTAAAAAATAGACTGGGTTTTCAGAGCAGCAAAAGATAAAGTATTTTCCCCAGTGTGTTCATGTTTCTTGACTTTTGCCTTTCCACTCTGCAGTCCTTGGGCGAGCCTATTGGTTTGTTTTGATTATATATTTACTTAAATGTCTCGCCTCAGGAAAGGTTCCTTTCCCTTCTGCCTGCTTCCCTAAGCACCTCAGCCTCTTGCCTGGTGTCTGGATGAGGCATCCTTGAACAACAGAGACATCTAGGTTGGGGGAACATGGGCTTAGTGTCTGCTGTGTATCCATGCCAATAGAAGCTCTCATGCAATCTGAGATGCTGTAACAAAATATATGAGGTAGGTAGATGGCTTATGTACAGTGACAGTTTCCCATACTTTTGGAGGCAGAAGTTTGAGTTCAAGGCATCAACATACTGTGTCTACAGAGGGCTGATGAGAGGCAATCTTCTGACCATATTCTACAGAAGGTGTGAGCATCTCTCTAGGAACTAGAGAGGTAAGGGCACTAACCCTGCTGATAAGTTCTCCAGTCTGATGACCTCATTCCCACCCAATGACTTCATCTCTTAGTGTCATTCCTAAGGATTAGGATTGCAACATATGAGTGTTTGAATTCAATATTCAGACCATTACACAGATTTCATGAATGGGTTAGATATTTGTTAAATACCTATTTTGGGAGATGCTTTGATCCAGGCACTGAGGTACAGTGGTGGCCAAAATACACACCTGTATTTTATTTGTGCTGAAATGTGATATTTTATTTGTATGTTAATAAATAAAGTTTACCTGGAGATCAAAAGTATAGCGAGCCATAAAACAGAAGTCAGGCAGTGGTAGCACATGCCCTTAATCCCAATACCTACCATAGAGACCTGGAAGTCTGTACAGACAGGCAGTAATGAGGAAGTGATATGGCTGAGCTTAGAGCCAATGAGAGGGCAGAATAGGAAGGCAATAAAAGTGTAGGTTAGACAGGAAGGAGCTCTCTTTGGCGAAGCTACAGTGTGGTGGTAAGCTAAGGCTAGTTGTGGCTATTCACTGTTTCTCTGATCTCTGTATTTGGCTCTGTGTTTCTTAATTAACAAGACTGTTTAGAAATTCGGCGACTCTAAAGGAGCTTAGAGTAAAATAGGAAAGACAGCAGTGGAACTCATGATGCCAGCAAGGATGTGTGCAGCTGTTAACTGAGCTGCCTTCATCATCTCATCACATTGTCCTTCCATAATGGTAATATCTGACTAACCAAAGATCAATAAGTAGGACCCCATAAAATAGTTTGCATGATAGATAATATCATTGTAAAATCAAAAAGACTGGAGAAATATGCCAAAGTTTTCATGAAAGTCAAGTCCTAATTAGTTCGTCTAAAATGTTGAGTTTAATATACCCAAAAGAAAAATAAATACTATCTAATAAAAAATAAACAAAAGTAACAGCTAATACAATAATGAATGAAATAATAAAATATCTTTACCATGTCAAATAAATGCAAATTAAAATAATAAGTAAGAAACCTATGCTTTTGACTAGGTTGGCACGGAAAATAATTTTGATAATACCCATCATTAGGGAAAATGTTGGCTGCTGTGTTCTGAATTGGAGCATGAATGATGGACTTTAAAAGCCTGGCCAACCTTGGTCTGACTACATATAAAATTTTAGATGCTTGTGTTCCTTTGCTCTCACACACTCTGCTTTAAGAAGCATGTTCTAGAGGTGTATTTGTATAAATGTGGAAAGATTATCCACTGTAGAATTACTTGTAAATAGCATAAAATTGAAAGCAATCTTTATACCAACAGGGGATTGACTCCAGAGCTTGTGGTATACTTTAATGTAGTACTGTGGAATCATTGAAAATTGAGATAAATCTATCATTTGGAAAACTGTAAGAAGCAGACCAAATTGTTTCTCTATTTCTATTTGGGAACATGTACTATGGCATTAACTTGGAAGGAACAGAAAGACTTACTTATGTATGTATGAATTAGGATTCCAAAGGTAGGATTGGAGGGATGCCTCAGTGGGTAAGAGAATGTACTACTCTTGAGGGGACCCAAGTTCATTTTCCAGTATCCACATTGAGTGACTGGCAATCCTTGTAACTCCAACCTTCTTTGATCTCCGAAGTCACCTGCTCACCCCCCGCCCTCTCTCTGTCTTTCTCTGTCTCTGTCTCTGACTCTCTCTCTCTCTCTCTCTCTCTCTCTCTCTCTCTCTCTCTCTCTCTCTCTCTCTCTCTCTCTCTCTCACACACACACACACACACACACACACACACACACACACACACACCAAATCTTATTTTAAAAAGGCTTTCACCTGTATAAAATTAGAGATGTGTAGAGGAGGAATTTCTTGTGTCCAGAAGACATTCCGCAGGAATCTATAGAGAAGTGTTACAAGGCTGCCTCTTAGCAGGAGGATCTTGATATTTAGCCTCTGTTTATACTTCTGTGTCGCATTGGTTCATAATCTGTTGTAATGAATAACTTTTATGATTGACAAAAGTGGTAGCACATGCAACTTAACTTAGATATGTGGTGGTAAGAGAGAAAAAAGATATCTGTTGGTTCTAGTTTAATTAAAAAAAAAACCCTGGAACATTTATATATTAGTGAAAATGAGTGTCTTTTCTCTTATATACAAGGTAGTTTAATAGTTTAGAGGTGTTCCAATTATGAAAAACTTTAACTTTACAACATTCCTTTGGTTTATTTTCAGTACTTGTTTTCATTTTAATATTTTTTATTTTTAACCTACTTATTACTACTTTTTAAATTTATTTTACATCCTGGCCACAGTTTTCCCTCCCTTCTCTCTTTCCAGTCCCTATTCTGACTCCCTGTATTCTCATCCCTTGATCCACTCCTTCTCTGTTTCTGTTCAGGAAAGGGCCGGTCTCCCATGTATATAAACAAAATGTGGCATATCAAGTTGCAGTAAGACTAAGCACCTCTGCATGTATTAAGGCTGGACAACACAACCCAATATGAGGAGTAGGGTCCCAAAAGCCAGTAAAAGAGTCAGTGATAGCCCCTATTCTCACTGTGAGGAGTCCCACATGAAGACCAAGCTACACAACTGTCATATCTATGCATAAGGCCTAGGTCAGTCCCATGCAGCTTCTCTGGTTGTTGCTTCAGGCTCTGTAAACCCCGATGAGACCAGGTTAGTTGATTCTATGGGTTTTCTTGTCCTTGACCCCTCTGGCTCCTACAATCCTTTCTCCTCCTCTTCTGCAGGATTTCTGGAACTCCAACTAATGTTTGGCTGTGGGTCTACATCTGTTTCCATCAGTTGCTGATGAAGCCTCTCTGAAGACAATTGGTCTAGGCACCACTGAGTATTGCAGAGTATTGTTAGGCATCAGTACATTGACATTTTATTTTTTGTCCAGTCATGTTTGGTGCTATCCTAGATCTCTGAGCAATCCAGCCTGTAGTTCCTGGTGCTCCAGGCAGTGTCAGGGGTGGGCTTACTCTCCTGGCATGAGTTTTAGACTGGACCTGTTTTCGTTCTTACTGTTGTTCTGGTGACCGCTGATTTAACAACCAGGAAAACATTTGAGAAGTGAAAACAAAGATTACATTTTGACTTCCAGAGATTTAAGAGCCCCCTTCCTGCATTTTAATTGACTCTGGTCTTTAAGCCCATGTGAGCTTGTACTTCAGTTTAGAAGAGTTTCGGTTCTGTCACAGTCATTAGAGTTCTGCAATACATTTCTATGTCACACTCCTATGTAGCACATTTTCCTTAGCTTTCAAAAGATTTACTATAAACACCAACTTCAAATTTATGACTCCCCTCCCTGATTCTTCCAAAGAGGTAGACAGGATTCAAAGACATACCTTATGGGTACTATGCTTATGTAGCCTGTATAAGGTCCTGGGTCCTACACCCAATGTGTGTGCATGCACACACGGATGTATAGACACACACACACACACACACACACACACACACACACACACACACACACTAAAAATAAAACAAGCACAAAATAAAAACAAAACCCAAATAGCTGGACTTTAGATTCTCTCCTAGAGCTATGGAGGGAATGAGCTACTTTCTGCTCTTGCTGCTCAGTTTTCCTTGGGGTACTTGTCATGTGGAGAGCAAACACAGAAGGCAAGGCGATAATCTATAACAATTTGGTGCTTGACATAGACTTAGTGAGGCTGGGTCTGAGGTAGAGATTGATAAAGGTGGATTTATGAGCCACCGTCAGGAAGACATCAGGATGTCACAGACACCTGTACTTGGAATTGGAGGAGCATTGCTGTGGCCCTCTTTCATATATCTTTTCTGACATCCACATAATTAATCTGTGGGATGCAGACAAGCCAGCATGGCTTTCTAAAGATGTCTGAGACATGGCTCTTTGGCAAACTATGAATACTCATTTGCTGAGGATTTGAAGCAGAAAGCAGAGTAGGATGCTGCTCTTTATTCTTTAGCAGAAGTAACCAGTCTCTGAATCCTTGAAGAGTTGGGGAGGTCAAAGCTTAGTTCCCAGTTCAGTGTTTTAGGTGGGGCTTTTGGGATCTGATTGGACTATGGGGGCTCTGACCTAATCAGTGTATTAATCAAATGGAGTTATAATTTGATGGTCTATTAGGAACAGGTATTCTAGAGGAGGAGACCCAATAGAATGAGTGTATATTAAAAGAAGATGTTTAGATTAGCTCACATAATACAGAATGGGATGTCCAACAATGACTGTCTCACACTTGAGAATCTGAAGGATCCCTAGAGAGCTACTGGTCTTCATTGTATGTTGGATACCATAAGATTCTTGGTTCTGACAACAAGGAAGGGGTCCAGCAGCAGTACCTGGACTGTCACTGGAATGTGCTGCCAATATTCAGGGTGACTCTTCTTGCTTCAGATACAGTCCCTCACAGGTATCGCCAGCAGCTTGCTTTGTAGTTAATTCCAGGTCCAGCTGAGATGACAAGATTAACCACCACAAGGGCATCATTTAAGGTGGCTGAAGCTATGAGGTGAGGCTCTTGGAGAAAGTGGGACAATGAGGATTTGTCCTGGGACAGCATACCTCCTCTCAGTCCCTCTTTCTTTTTCTCTGCTTCCTGGCTTCCACCAGGAGAGCAGCTTTCCCGTGCCCCTGTGCATCTGTGTTTATATCTTGTCATAGGCACATGAATAGTGGAGCCAGCCTATTATGGATTGGAACTAATGATACAGAATGAATCGTGCCTCCTTTTAAATGGTTTTCTCTGACATTTTGTCACAGTGATGGACACTGACTGTCACAGAGCATACAGCAGCTAGAGACTTCAGTGCCTCCAGAACATTTCCTAGTGTTGCTGGGAGGCAGATTCCTGGATGACAGGATATGGGGGAGGCTGCAAGTGATAAAAAAACAAAGTGCCTGGCCTTCCCAAGTGCTCAGCACAAGAGCCGTCTTATGTTTGTCTGCAGAGATACTTCCTGTCTTGTTCCCCACAGTCCTGGAAAGGCATTGCTGAAGGCATGCTGCTTCCCCGTTTTACTATTTTGCCCTCGTCTCATCTTTATGAAATGGCAATGGCAGTCACAGACATAGTTTAATAGGACTTGGTTTTGTTACCAACATTGAGATTTACCTTTCTGAATATGGTTATACACTTACAGGGCTCTATTCTTTTTAAATTATTTATTTATTTATTGTTTGTTTGTTTGTTTGTTTGTTTATCTGCGTGTGTGTGTGTGTGTGTGTGTGTGTGTGTGTGTGTGTGTGTGTGTACTGTGTGTACACATGTGTGTGTATGCTATAGCTTGAAGGTGGAAGTCGGAAGACAATCTGTAGAAGTTGGTCTCAGATCAAACTTAAGAGTCTGGCTTGGCAACAAGTGCCTTTTCCTGCTGAGCCATTTTGCTGGCACTAGAACACCAACTCTTAACACTTTTAGAATGCTGGGCAGTTGGGCAAGAAGGCCACAGAGCTTTCTTGTGTTCCTGTAGGTCCAAGAAACCACTGCCTGTGGGTGGGCTTGGCCCTGTGTTTGTAAGCCTGAACATGACCTGGATGGCATCTTCTCAAGCAGTTTTTTCTCCAGGCAGCTGCTCCTGATCTGTTGAGGGTGGTGAAGAGAGGGAGAATGCACTGTTGGTACTTGGTTATGTGGCTGTACACTCAGTGCAGGAGGTCAAGGCCGACATCCTTGGGGACCTGGCAGCTAAGAGCCACTTTCTCTTGCAGGCATATTGGGATTTCCCAGAAGAGCCTGTTTGTCTCAAGTTCCTGTGGTGAGGCAGAAACTACCCTGTCTGGGTGGCTCTTTGTTAACCCCTCCTTGGCTGTGTGCACCTAGTGACAAAAGCCCAACCTCTTTTCTTTAAAGCCACCCTGATACTTCAGTGTCCCGACTGAGCAGACACAGGGCAGCCTCACTATGGTACTTCCTTCCCATGTCAGTAGAGGACCCCTGATTCCCTGGGTGCTTCTTTTACTCCAGCATCTTTGGGCTGGAATAGCCCAACTATAGTTGCCAAGGTCCCTCATCCTCAGTAACAATGTCGCCATTTCTCCAAGACTCTCTTAAATTCTTCACCTACAGTTTTTAGTGGATTTTAAGTGTCTGCTTAGTAATCTACATGTTCTTAAACCTTTCAGATTCTCCTTCCCTCAGCCCCTGCTGACTGTGCTGTGGAGAGCCTGTGGGCTGGGCATTAGCAGATTGTAAGAGGCTAGTGACATGGCTTCTGACTTTGTGTTACTTTCCAGCATCTACCTAGTACAGTGTATGGGATATGTCATGTCCTCAGTGCTGACTGAATAGAGCTGATGAGTGAGAGTTTCCTGGCCTGACATTGAGGTTTCAATCCACTGGTAATTCTCTGAGTCTGTCATTCTTCTGGGAAAGTTTAAGTCAAAATTTAGAGCTATGTGAGTATGAAGACAGGATATCAGGATACTGCAGGTGCTCTTCAGGGCACGCTAGACACGTCTTCATAAGCACTTTGTAAGTTGAATATACAGTAAATTGAAAATGTGTCTGAGATATTAACCTCTCAGACATATTGTTTAGCAGAGCCTGTCTTAAAGTGCTCAGAGAACTGATGTCACTCCACAAATGGATACAATCATCCAGTATGAAGCCTATTTTAAAGGAAGAAGGGCTCAATCAATTTATTAAGGATTTGTGTTCCCCAGTTGCTGTTAATACATTATTGGGCATCAGCTATTGGCCCTTATAATGACATGGTGGACTGGATCTAATTACACAAAGAGAACCCTGAATGACATATCCATAGCTCAGAAATAGTGTTCAGAATGCAAAGCGCTGCTTCTATGAAATTCATGTTACATTTTCTTTTTTATGTCAAAAAGATTTCAGAAAATCACATTATTTTAAGTTAGGCTCACAAGAAATAAGAAATGGGTAATGGAGTGCTTGTATATGTTAGTTACCTCTCTGTTGCTGTCATAAAACACCATGACCAGGACAGCTTATAGGAGAAAGAGTTTATCTGGGTTTGCAGTCCCAGGGGCCTAATAAGAGTTTGTCACAGCAGGGAGGCATGGCAGCAAGCAGCAGGCAAGGCTGCTGGAGTAGGGTGGTGAGAACTCACATTTTAACTGCAAATGTGAAGCTGAGAGACCCAATAATAAACGATGAGTTTTTAAACTCTCAACGCCCACCTCCAGTAACATATTTCCACCAATACCTCCTCCCCTTGCATCACCAGCTGGAGACTGAGTATTCAAATACATGGTCCTATTGTTCAAGCCATCCAATTGTATAGTAAAATAAGGATTTTGTTTATTGTGGGTGTGTATATCCATGTGAGCTTATGTACCACAGTGCACATGTGGAGGTCAGAGGAAAACTCTGACCTCTTCTTCTACTATATGAGTCTCTCAGATTGACTTAGATCATCAGAGTCAACAAGAAGTACCTTTACCCACTGAGCCATCTCACCAGCACATAATAATGATTTTAAAAACTAGTTCCCAACAATGAGGCTGAGCATAGTAATACATGCTTATAACCCCAGCACTCAGGAGGCTGAGGAGGGAGAATTATGATGAATTAGAAGGTGCCTTGACTGCTCAACAAGTACCATACTTGCATGGGTGACATAGCCCAGATCTCTCATAGACATACATACACACTCAACAGAGAAAACTGATAATACTTACTTTCACATTCTGACTAGATAAAAGTTTAAAGATTTTAAATTATTCAACATTGATAAAAATTAGTTCCATGAACTTGCATTTGCTTCTGAAGAGCTTAGTTAAGAGTGTTTTTTGCTGCACAGGAGATGAATTGCAGTTATTTATGTGCTGGATACTCTTGCTGTATACACTTGCAACTAGCTATTCATTTGTGCAGTGGAGAAATCACTTCTCTTTTACCTTCTTCACTGTGAAGAGATTTAATAAGGCAGGATATTAGATTTAAAAGAACTTAAAATCCAGCACAGGGAGACTTTGCCAGCCCCTGTATTCTGTCTACCTTTTATACTCCTTTGTATTCCCAGGGCTGCAGTACCCCGATGTCAACAATTCTTAACTGTGGGAAAACAGGAGGTGTGGAAGATGAAAAGCCTTAGAGATTAAGGCAGTAAGGAAGTGGTTAAAGAAGGTCATAGGAATTGTGTTTTTCTAGCATTAGGAAAGAATGTTTTCTTGTGCCCTTGTGCAATGTTCTGTCCACATTAAACATACACTGCACTTTGCAGGAGAAAATGGTCATCAGATGAAGACTGGCCTGATGAATATGGCTGCCATTGTTTTTCTTTTAGAGGGAAATACTTTATCTTTTTAATTGATTTTTTTTTTATTTGTGCGCATTATAGGTTGTTGGAGGAGCAGGAGGCACAGACATGTCAAGGTACACATGTGGAGGTCAGGGGACAACTTGCAGGACTTAGTTCATTCCTTCCACCATATATAGGTCTTGAGGATCAAACTTGAGTTGGCAAGCACCTGTTCCCAGCCCCAGTCACTATGCATTCTCCGTTTATCCTGTTCCTGAGGCTCCTATGTGTCCCTTCAGGCAAAGGGAGAGAAAACTTCTTGTCCTTTGTGTTTTTCTATTTTACTGTCAGAGCACGAGTCAACTTTATTTGTTGACTTACCTTGGAAGGAGATGTGAAGGGCATCTTTAAGTGTGGTTTGCACAGTCTAACTGAAGGCTTTTCACCCTCTTGTTCTTAAGCAGTAGGTTGCAGGCAAGAGCCCTTTTTCTCCATTCCTTCAATCTGCTTCCTAGTGTGGCAAGATAATGACTGTCCCTCTGGGGATATCTTTCTGCCTTTAAATATCATGCTGTTCAAAAATCTCAGCTACACCTTTGAGCATTTACACTGTTTCTGAACAGTCTTACAGGTCTAAGCATAGCACTTCTGTTAAAGAAAAATACTAGACTTTCTGAGACAGAACTGAATCTGCTGATTTTTAAATGGAAAATTGAATTTTTTGAGTATATAAACTTGGTTGAAATAATTGTCATTTCAAAATTTCATGTGAAAAAGCATCTTTAGTTAAAGAAGTTGAGAATTGTAAGTCTAGGAAAAGTTAAAATAGGTTTCTCTAAGTTGTTTCCATCTTTTATATGATTGGAGAGCTCTGAATGAAGAGAGGTCTGTAGACATGAGTGGCTTACAACTTGATTAGTTGTCAGCCTGCCGTCCTCTTCCCTTGCTTCATTTAGTTACATCTCCCAGCACACTTGTTAGCATCATAGCTGCTAGCTGTATGCCCTTTTATTTTGTCTCAGGAAATCTGATGTGTTCTCAACTTCTTTGGAGTATAGGTGTGAAAATTGGGCTCTGGAAAGATCAAATAGTTCAGTCTGGTGGCTAATTAAAAGCAATACATGTTAGAATCCAAGTGGGGAAACTTCCAGAGCACTGGTTTCTGCTACTTTTCATTATCACCTTCCTGTGTGAATCGTTATATTCTGGAATTGTTTGCCTTCTAATGAGAAGAGCAGTTTTCAGTCCCCTCCTGAAGATGCCAAGACAGTTTACAAAATATCCAGGTTTGTGTGTGCGAATGTGAACATAGTTGCATTTGCATATGGTTTACACTGACACTGGGAGATGCTTTGTTCTCCCCATCCCATATTTTATGCCTCGTGCAACTTACCTTGGTCCTTGAACTTGAAAGTCACGTTAATGAGAGTTCTTCTTTTACAGCGGCTCTAATTAGAGGAAATCGTAAAAACTGTGCTCAATTTTCTGGTTCCCTCGACTGGCTGATCAGCAGACTGGAAAGACTGGAAGCGTCCTCTGGTATGTTCCTAGTTTTCTCCTTGACATGTATGGTGTTCCTTCCTGTTTACTTCTGTTTCTTGTTCTTTAAGACAAAGAAATTTTGCATGTTCAGCATTATATGTTTTCCTTTTAATTGGTTGAATATTTTTTTATTGGTTCATTAAGTCACTGTTGCCCCTGAACGGGTTAGTGCAACCACAGAGCTCCTAGAAGAGGAAAGTAGTCCATTCTAGAGCCAAACATGAATGACCATGGCCTGTGAACGTAGATTTAGGTTACCCAAAATTCCATGTCCCAATGTAGATGCAGTTTCGTGAAGTTCATATAGTAACAGAACGAAGAAAGCCATGAATCAGAGCACTCTCCAAATGCTTCACTGGAAACATCAAGTAGATGAATGAATACCCAAGTGAGGAAAGCTCAGCTGTAGGCCTCGGAGCTATCTGCTGACACTTGGAGTGCTCTGTACTTGCACAGTTTTATAGTGATGGACATGTTCTTACATGGGAAGCCTGCCAACTCCCTTCTAGTGCAGGGCAGGTGCAGGGTTCTTAGGGGGCTTCAGGTGCCAGCACTTTGAAACACTGTGCTCAGTTCCTGGACACAGGTTGGTTTAAACACCCCAAAGTTATCATAGTTAATGATTCTTGGAATTTTGAAGCTCTTCATACTCTAAAGACATGATCTCTACTACTTGGACAAGAGTGTCTTATCTTCTGGTGTCCTATGAAGCCTTCTTTCTTGATACATGGTTAGATGTGACATGTTGAATTAAAAAGAGACAGCTACTTGAGTGACACCAACTCAGATGGCTCTTATGACACAGAAGAAGAGAAAGAGGTTCTTTCGTTGGAGACGTGATTCTAGCTTAAAAAACCTCTGGTGGTGGTGTGTGTGTGTGTGTGCGTGCATGTGCACACACATGCAACAGTGAACATGTGATGGTCAGAGGACAGCTTTGGGCATCAGTCTTCACCTTCTGCCTCATTTCTTATGGGACACTTGCTGACCCAAGAGATTTCGGGGATCATTGTCTCCATCTCCATTCACACTACAGGAACCCTGGGATTACAGATTCATATTACTGCCTTTGGCTTTCACATGGATTCTGGGGGGGGGTGTCCAAATTTCTGTCCCCATGCTTACATGGAAGATAGTTTTTCTGCTGAGCCCAATATTAGCTTTTGATTTAAAGCTTTG
The DNA here is from genome assembly GCF_903995425.1 of Onychomys torridus. Lineage (NCBI taxonomy): Eukaryota > Metazoa > Chordata > Mammalia > Rodentia > Cricetidae > Onychomys > Onychomys torridus. The sequence continues at coordinate 56,187,439 of NC_050447.1, forward strand.
TATTTTATAGAAAGTCCACCATGAGATATTGGAGGGATTATGTTCTCCAGTCTCAGGGAAAAAAACCAAAAGCAAAACTCAAAGCAAAACTAAACTAAACTAAGTCAATCACAATAGCATTGGAAATTTTCTAAAGAAAATCTTTGGTGACAGCCAATGGGGTCAGTACCTCTTTATATACCCTAATATTCCTAACATTCCACACTATAGACAGCTATGTTTCCTACCCTGACCTGTAGTAACAATAAAAGTGGTGTTTTTATGTGAAGATCTAAGGTGGTCAGGACTTGTAAATCATGCTTCATGTTGAAATTACTTAAGAATGCAGGAAAATATAGAATACATTTTGTAAAACTATTTATTCCAAGTGCTTGAAAGAAAGTATTAATAATAGGAAGGCCCTAATTTAGTAGTTAGGTGTTGTCAAAATTTAAAAGTTCTCTCCTGGTCAAAAATCAAACTGTCCTGAGCCACACCAGGAGGAAGTGGTGCTCTACTCACTTCCTTTCTCCAGTAATCCCAGCACTTGGGAGGCAGAGGCAGGTGGATCTCTGTGAGTTTGAGGCCAGCCTGGTCTACAAAGCAAGTTCCAGGACAGTCTCCAAAGCTACAGAGAAACCCTGTCTCGAAAACAAACAAGCAAACAAACAAACAAACAAACAAACAAAAAAAGAATGGAGCCTTTATTTGGAGGCTTCTTGTATTTTGCTGGGTTTTTTTGTTTGTTTTTTGTTTATTGTTTTTTTTAATCAATAAGATGTTATGTAGCAAGTAGGGCAGGGGGATCCCTCAAAGGAAACTCCAAATGAAACAGAACCTTTTTTAATGGACTTTAAAAAAAATCTAAAATGTTCAAAGTTCCTAGGCTTCCTGACATTTTTCTCTTTTTCAGAGTGCTTTTCTTACAGCAGGTAGAGAAGCGGGGTGGCAAATTACATTTCTAGAAAGTGGTTCTTACAATGAAAGAGTTCTTTGGCTATTTCAAAGTCAGGAATACAAGGTGCCCCGCTTCATGACATGGAGCTGAGTTATTTTACAATTATTTTCCATGGTTACTTGAAGACCATTGTTCCCTTCTAGCTGTAGTGCAGTGAGTGCTAAGGGTGATGGGATGGTGAGGCTTGCTGGATTCTGGCTTGCAGATGCAGAGGTTTCCTGGTTGGCTTAGTCATGGGTTGTGCACCCTAGATTGTACAATGTTTGATGGATCTATGGCTTCCAGAATGTATTTTGTTACTCATTAGGACTGCAAGTTCTCAAATGGGCAGACTTACTATACTTACACACTGTTTCTACTTCTACCTCAGTGGTGTCTTTCATTATTATTTTTTGGTGGTTCTTTATCTTTTCTAGAGTTATTTTTTAACAAGAAAATAGATTTCTTTGGTATATTTGTAAGGAACATTGGGATAAGCAGTGGCAAATGTGCTGTCTGCAGCCTAGTTTATGATTCTTGGGGTAACAGATACCCAATCACATGACCTGGAAACTTGCCTTGTTCTGTGACTGTCAGTTTCTCTTCAATTTCTGTTAAGGAAGGACCCAAGGATGTCCTTGTCTATTTAAACATTGATATGAGGCTGAGCCACTGAAAATTATGAGTACTATAGCATGGATACCCTTCAGAGCTGCTAGTGTGGCAGGAACCACTGGGCATGGCCATTGCACTCATGAACTCATAGTAGCTGTGGTTTCCTGCATAAGACCTGCACAAGATCAATCCAATCCAAATTCTGGCATAGAAGGGGAAGGTGCTACTGGGCCCCTTGCTTATCAAAGGAGTTATTGACAGTTGACAGAAATGATTGTCCCTCCCCTAACAACTTCTCTCTTCCTTTCCTCCCTCCCTTTCTCTTTCCCTCCCTACCTCCCTCCTCTCTTTTCTTTCTTTTCTTTTTCAATGTGTGGCCACTGGTAGATTTCCCATGTTCCTATGAGCAGACATGAAGTTGAGAGGGGCCTGTGTTGGAATGGGTGTGGTGAACTAGAGAGGAAATGGGGGTGGATATGATAATATATGAAATTGTCAGGACTAAGAACTTGATCTGACATAGGCAATTGTGGGACAGTATTTTACATACAACTCAAGGTTCAAAGAGCAGTGAGAAGCAAAGAATAATAGAAGGCAGGTGGTCACCTGGGTTCTATTTTTGTCACCAACAAGACATAAATAGAAAGTTACATGAGTGACTTCATGTATTGGGTAACAGCCAGAATGCAGTGTTTTGCACACTTAATGTCTAGTAGAAGTAGGGCTTGTACCCTTTCATCTGTGACATGTTGTCAGTATTTCATGTGAAAAGTTATTTAGAACATTGTATAAAATAGCCTTTAGGCTGGCAACATGGCTAGGCAAGTAGAAGTACTTGCTACTGAGGCTGATGATATGAGTTCCACCCCTGGGACCCAAATAGTAAGAGAGAACCAACTCCCAAAGCTGTCTTCTGACGTTCACAACACATGTTGTGATGTACATGCCCACTCATATATGCAGTAAATAAATACATAAATGATTAAATAAATAAGTGTAGTAGACATTAAAATAAATCAAATTACTTTTGGAATATATATATATATATATATATGGAATATCTGTGAATCATAAAGGAATTTTGTGTCTAGATATTGACTCTGGCCCTGAAAATATATCTTTATGTATATGCCAATCTAAAACAACAGTGAAGAAACCTTCTGAATCTAAAGCTCTTCTGGTCCTGATGTTCCAGGCAAGGGAAGCTCATCTTGAGCATTCTGCTTTACTGAATTCCTGCCATCCTACCTATCAGATCTCCATTCAAAGATGGAGAAGGCAAGGCCAAGTACTTACAGGTCACTTGCTTGAGGTCAAGGAAAAGCAGAGGAGGACTGAATCTGTGTCAACACTATGAGCTCTGGAGTAATGTTGTCTTTGCTCCTCATTTTGCTCAGACCAAAGAGCTTACAGAGATTGGCACACTGGATGGACTCAGTAACAAACTGATGAATGAAAAAAAATAACTAAAACTAATAACCATAGTGTCAAAAATGGCATAGTAGTAGGCATCTTGTAGTGTTTATGATTCAAGTTGCCTCTGTTCCTTGAGACAGTCTCCTGTAACCCAAGCAAGCCTTTAATTCACTGTGTAGTGGAGGATGACCTTGAACTTCTGATCTTGCAGTCTCCAATTCCCTAGTGCTAGATTACAGGCGTGTCCACCACACCTGGTTTTAAGCAGTGCTGGGGGATCAAACCCAGGGCTTCCTGCCTGCTAAGCAAACACTCTACCAACTAACTGAGCCACATCTCCAGCCTCTGTCATCTTTTTTGAGACATAACGATGTTTACTAATAAAAATTTGAATAGCATCAAATTTCTGATATGATCATCTGGTCTTTAAATCATAAACTGTCTTGAAACTGACATTCCTTTTCCCTAACTGTCCTTTGTCGAATGTAGTTTCTCTGTCCTTCATAAATCCTGGCTCCTCTGACTGAAGGGAGCTTCCATCAGAATCCTAATGAGGCTGAACTACTTACTCATTATAGTTGCACTGCTCTGTGTTTGTGCTCTCTCTCAGTTAGTTTACCCCGGGGAAACTCTGGATTCACACCCACCTTCCAATCCTGAACCCTCAGTCTCTCTTCTTGGCTTATTGATTTTGCGGATGCTTTGTGTTTTGTTACTTTGTGTATGCATTAGAATACTGTGCGCTGGCTCCAGTCTCCATCTCTCTCCTGATTTTGCCAATTTGTGTTCTATTTTCAAACTTAACCTTCTCAACTTTTCTCCCTCCTCAATGTCACATGAGTTTGAGAAATAATGAGTTTATTTTCCTTTTTAGCCTCAAAAACATTCTGAAAATTCTAAGTATATGTAATTATGTATTTTCTCAGTTAGGCTTGAAGCCACAGCTCTTGCAGGCATGATTTTTAAACTTTATACATTTGAATACTAATGTGATATACAATTTTTTTTCTTTCCATTTGGGTAAGATATGAAAATCCTATTTAGGGTAACTTCCATTTGCTTTTATGATTTAGCCCTTGTTAACAAAAAGGAAAAAAATTCCATGCTGTTTCTTTCTTTTTTCCCTTTTCTGTTTGGAGAAGACTTAAAAATAAATTAGTCATTTATCTTATACTGAAACTCAAATCATTTCTTATTTTAATCTTTAGGTACATATATGATATATATATAAGTGTGTGTGTGTGTGTGTGTGTGTGTGTGTGTGTGTGTGTGTGTGTATGTGTGTATGTGTGTGTGTGTATGTGAGAGAGAGAGAGAGCGACAGACAGACAGACAGACAGACAGAGAGAGACAGACAGAGACAGAGACAGAGACAGAGGCAGAGAGAGAGAGCAAGTGTGCACATGCCATGGCATGCATGTGGAGATCACAGGACAATCTCGGATGTTGGTCCTTGCTTCCTACCTTTGTTGGAGATAGTCTTCCTTACTGTGCACCACTGTGTACACAAGTCAAGCTGACCCATGAGCTTCTAACGATTCTCCTGCCCTTGCCTCCACTCTGCTGTCAGTGGTTTCTTCTCACATTACCACTCTTCTCTTTTGTAGAATATGCTGTTCACATCCAGATCTAGCCATATGCCTTTCCTGATGTGTTCAGTTGTGAGCATGCTATGAGCTTTGTGAGCCATTGTTTGTTTGCTAAGAGAACCTGTTCTCAGTCTTCTGTTGCTTGGTATTTTTTTTTTGTATGTGTGTGTGTGTGTGTGTGTGTGTGTGTGTGTGTGTGTGTGCAGTAGAGGCTGCCTAACTTTTCTGTAAAAGGCTAATGCCTCAGTCTGTGTGGCTGATTCAAAATACCACATGGACAGTGCCTTTTGGAGTTGGTGTATGGATCTCCTCTCACAATGGCAGCTCTTCCTTTCCCGGGTGTCAGGGACAAACATGCTCCTGTAGCCTTCCTCCTCTGTAAAGGCACAGCCTATTCATAAAGAATCAGCCCTCATGACCTCATGTGATAGCATACAGATATATATTTTAGAGCCAGGGTGCCCTAAGGTCTTTAGTACAGTTTCTCAGTTCTGATTTGTAGTGGGAAGCAGCCACTGTCAGTAAATGTATGCATTAGGAATGCACCATAAAACTATATTAATAAAACTATGTATCCATATGATCTGTAGTAATAAGTAATGGAGAGAAATAAAAGACAGGATAACATGGTAAATCTACTAAAAAAGTACCTTCCCACCATTGGCATCACATTCTGTACTGGAATCAGGATGACGAGTTTATTTTATTGTTGTAATTTAGATGATGGTGACAGCATTGGGCAGCTTTGGTACAGTGATGTCAGCATCTATATCTCCATTCTTGGCTTCTTGAATTTCTGTTTCCTTTGATTTTTTTTTTTTTTCGTTATCATCAAGCTGTTGTACAATAGCTAAATTAGCCCCAGGGTTTGAGGTACTATAGAAATTGAATAGAAATGGAAATTTTATTTTATTATTTTCTTTTTTTAATTAAGAGATTTTTCTATTCATTTTACAATCCAACCACAGATTCCCCTGTCCTCCCTCCTCCCACCCCCTAGCCTTTGCCCCCAACCCATGCCCCATTCCCACTTCCTCCAAAGCAAGGTCTCTCATGGGGAGTCAGCAGAGCCTGGTATATTCAGTTGAGGCAGGTCCAAGCCCTTCTTCCCTGCACCAAGGCTATGCAACATGGCTCACCATAGGCTCTAGGCTCCAAAAAGCTGTCTCATGCACGAGGGACAGGTCCTGATCCCACTGCCTAGGGTCCCCCTAAATAGTTCAAACTAAACAACTGTTTCATTTATCCAGAGGGCTTAGTCCAGTACCATGGGGGCTCTTTAGCTATTGGTTCACAGTTCATGTGTTTCCACTAGTTTGTCTAGTTGTCTCTGTACTTTTTCCAGTCATGGACCCAAATCCTTGTCCTCTACAGATGAGGGGCATGGATGCTGACTTCTTCACTGTGTGTTAACCTGTTAAAATATCCATGTCTTCAATTCAGTTTCATTGGTCCACATGTTGGTTTTTATGGACCAAGGGGATCAAATTGAAGACATGGATTTTTTTTTTGTTGTTGTTGTTGTTGTTTTTTGAGACAGGGTTTCTCTGTATAGCTTTGCGCCTTTTCTGGAACTCACTCTGTAGCCCAGGCTGGCCTCGAACTCAACAAAGATCTGCCTGCCTCTGCCTCCCGAGTGCGCCACCACTGCCCAGTGACATGGATATTTTAACAGGTTAAAACAGTGAAGAAGTCAGCATCCATGGCCCTCATCTGTAGAGGACAACAATTTGGGTCAGGTGTAGGTCCTAAGAACTTGAGAGAATGACATCTGCATCCTCTTCTGTGAACCTGACATTGCAAGACTTTTTGCTAAGAAGGTGAATTCCACTTGACACATAAGAATTTTACAGCAGGATTTTAGAAGCTTCTTCTCAATCCTATGCAATTCTTGGAGAGTCTGAGAGAGAGCCAGTGCTCTGCATGTTGTGTCTCTTGGTTACAGATGACTGGCAACATCGTTGTTGTTAGAGGAGGCTAGTTTATTTCTTTATTAATTGTTGAAATTACATTTGTTTGTGTTTGTATGTGTGCACATGTGTATGTGTGGTCAAGCATGCCACAGTACACTTGTGGAGGTCAGAGGACAGCTTGAGACTTTGGCCATGTGCTTCCTGGGGATCATGCTCAGGTCGAATGGATTGGCAGCAAGCACCTTTACCAGCTTGAGACATTTTGCTGGCCCAATGATGGTACAAAAGAAGAAAAAAGGAACATGCTTTTCAGCTAACTTTTCAAGTATACACTAAACATTCTGAAAATGAAACCCATTTTGCCTTTGTTCTTTTATAAACCTTAAGAAAAAAGGCTTACTATACTTTTGTGATGGCTATAGTTTATATTTTTCATTTCTGTACAATTTTGTTTATTTCTTTTGTTTTTTTTTTTTAATGAAAGGAGGTTTTTTGTTTGTTTGTTTGTTTGTTTGTTTTTGTTTTCTGGGGATCCAGTTTAGGTTGTCAGGCTTGGCTTCTAGTGCCTTTTCCCACCTATCCCTCTTGCTGGTTTAGGATTATGTTTCTAATGCGAGAAAGCTTCAGAATCTGCCCTAAGCTACTGTCCTTCTGTGCCTGTCTCACATAATGGCCCACCCTGGTGTGCCTGCCACTCAAGCCTGTACTGAAGTTCTGCCCCCTCCTCTCTGTGAATATCTGGAAGGGGATACATTTGCTGAGTCCCCCAAGCCTATCACACTGCTCTCTATTATGTTCTGGAGGTACAGTCACCTTCCTCTGCTAAGCTCCACACCGATCTCCACTGGGATCCGTTGACTTTGGATATCTGTCTGTTCTGACAAATGCCACCTGTTGCTTCCCACAGTGCCCTGTGGCAAACACATTGAGCACCAAGTAATTACATGTCAAACAGATCAAGTGCAGGTGAATGAAAAAAAGAAAAAGGAACAGCTTCCCCAAAGCCTCAACCTTCTTCCCCCTTTCATTGTCTGTAGGCATTCTGGAGGTCCTCCACTGTGTGTTAGTGGAGAGCCCAGAAGCTCTGAATATCATCAAAGAAGGACATATCAAATCCATCATCTCACTTTTAGACAAGCATGGAAGAAACCACAAGGTAAGTGAGCTGTTTGATTTCCATGAGTGAATTCTAGAATCATTACATAGTGGGGAGTGGGCTATATATTGCAAAAGGCTAGAAAAAAAGGATTTTTTTTTAACCAAAATGAAATGATATGAATTTTGAGCCGTGTGTATGTGATTGTCTACTGAAAGTATAAACCAGTGAGAAAAATGGGATAAATGTTCAACAAGCCTAAAAGGAGTGAAATACTGAGAGGTCAAAATATCTAGCATGTATATAGTGATTTAAAACAGGCAACATGTGTATGCATCTAAGCATACCTGATTATAACATGAATTGCTAAATGGTCTTTTAATAAAAAACCCAGAGCCAGATATTGGGGTAAATGCTGAAAGATCAGCAAGACAGAGGAACAAGACACTGCCATGTCTCACCTCACCAGTTCCACGAATCCTCTGTCTGAAATCCTGAGTCCTCACCCAAAAGGCTCCAGCCAAAAAAGCCTATAGCTGTAAGGGACAGTTCTGCTGAAAAGCCTTTAGTTCCTGTCTCCTCACGCCTTATATACCTTTTTCCCGCCCAGCCATCACTTCCTCGGATTAAAGGCATGTGTGCTTCCTAGTACTGGGATTAAAGGTGTGTGCCACCACTGCCTGGCTCTATTTCTCTCCTAGACTGAGTCAATCTCATTCCAGGGTAGCTTTGAACTCACAGAGATCCAGATGGATCTCTGCCTCCCGAGTGCTAAGATTAAAGGTGTGTGCCAACACTGCCTGGCTTTTATGTTTAATCTATTGGCTTGTTCTGTTCTCTGATCTTCAGGTAAATTTTATTAGGGTACACAATGTATCACCACACCTGATTACCTATATATCAGTATGGTTTTTGTCTTCATGTATCAGTTAAAATAAATTAATAAACTAAGAGATATACCAACAGAAGATAATTTCAAGATGTTTAAATTTTCATGAATGTTTTTCATTCTTAGTTACCATGGAGTAAAAAAAAAAGGTTGTTTCATATAAAGTCATCATTACTGTGAGAGTACAAACAGTTCTTGCTTTGTATGTGGAAGAAAGATGGAGAATCACTGGGACACACACTGTCATGTTAAAATGACTGAGCAGAGGCTGTGGGTGAGACATAATACAGTGCTTGTGAAAGCCTGAGACTGAGAGTTCACATGTATGTACACGTGCATGCATACCACAGAGAGACAGAGACAGAGAGAGAGAGACAGAGAGAGAAACAGAGAGCTAGAGAGACAGAGGGAGAGAGAGGAGAGATGATGGGATCAGTCACAGTTGGGGCTGTGTTTGCCTTGTGGAAAGTGCTGTTGATGAGGTCAGAGTCAGCTGGATGTACTCTCTCTCCCCAGGTCCTGGATGTGTTGTGCTCTCTCTGTGTTTGCCATGGAGTTGCTGTCCGTTCTAACCAGCATCTCATTTGCGACAATCTTCTGCCAGGACGAGATCTCTTACTACAGACCCGTCTTGTGAATCATGTCAGTAGGTAAGTTCCTGTGGACGTTGTCATCCACACCACTGCAAGGAGCTCTCTCTCTAGGGAAGCCAGCAGGAGGTCTGTTTGTTTTACTAAGGTTTTGTGTGTGTTCCCCCACTGAACTAGTATTGTTTTCTACATAGTAGAAAGGTTAATAAAATGACAATAGATAAACTGAGCAAAGTATGGGCTTACTGCAAACACATGTGTAAGAGTTTCTGTTCTCTTTCATGTGTGGACAGATTGCCACTGGTGTCTTTAGACGCAGACTGTAGCTGCAGTAATATGCAAGGATATAGCTGTAGGTAGTTGTAAGAAGTCACATTGTTCTTCAATATCCTGAGGAATGTGCTTACTACCTGTGATAAAAAAAAGATAATGCCCAAGTCTAACACATTTCAAACTAAAGAGCTAATGAAATGGCATCTTCTACCAGATCAGCCTTTTAGGGAATTTGACGGCCATGAGTGTCACCTCCAAGCCACCTAGTGCTACTGTTCCAATTTTCCCATGGCCTGTGCTATCTGTATATTGTGAGCTTTCTTCAGTACTGCTCTTGTCTAATTTTTGCAGATGATGAGGGCAGGACTGGGGCAATCCTTGGGTCTGTCTGCAGAAGCTGAGCTAGGGAGTACTATGCTGTCTTTCTTATCCCTCTAGATTAAAAAAAAAATCAATAAACAGAAAAACAATATGCTCTATGTGGTAGAACAACTAGGACTTTCCATAAGTTTCTGCCACTTTATTCTTCCATAAACAGAAGTGGTGTGAGATCTGCAGCTTTTAAAAGATTTGTTTATTTGTTTATTTATGAGGTTGAGTGCATGGTATGTGTGTGTAATACATACATACCTGGGGGGCAAGAGGAGGCTATCAGATCCCCTGGAGCTAGATTATCGGCCATTGTGAGCCACCTTGTGGGAACTGAACCAGTGTCCTCTGCAAGAGCAACCAGTGCTCTTAACCACTGAGCCACCTCTCTAGGCTTCCTGTGTTGTGTTGTTTGAACAGGAGTGATAGGCTTTTTTTGTATGTCAGCCCTGATGTTAATGAGTGGTACTTCCTGACACTGCCACTCCTCCTTGGGATCACTAGAGAATATAAGCCCACTCATATTATATTCATGGACTTAAATGAAACTTGCCAAAAAAGTCTTCTGTTCAAGGCGAGGAAGGAGTAGACAGACAACAACAGCCCTCATTTGTCACATGCTACTGTTGACCATATCATAGCCCATGTGATGTGGCACTTATGTTAGGAAGATTCATATGTCCTGGGTTAATAGCAGCTCCATTTATTATGTGGTCCTGTCATATCAAATCATGTCTCATTTTATGATCTACATTTGATTAATGATATGAAATTTTCAAAAGATCAGTTAAGAAAAAAGTCCTATTAGACCCTGGATTGACTTGGCTGAGTAAACCCAACATCAGGTGTTGCACACTCAAGGTGAAATAGGGGTGCTGTCTGCCTTGGTATCACTTCAGTGGTGGTTTTGTAATTCTGAGATATTTGTTAAAATGTAGGTTTAGGAAGTTGGACCAGTTACCTTACTTGTTGTCATGACAGAATACCTGACTGAAGCAATATGGGGAGGAAACATTTATTCTGGCTTGCAGTTTGCAGGTACAGGTGTGTCAAATCATGGCAATAGGCACATAAGATGGATGGACAGTTTGCATGGGCATTCAGGAAGCAGAGAGATGAATGTTGGTTCTTAGCTTGCTATCTCATCTTTATTTAGTCCAGAACCTTAGCAACCAGGATGATACTGCCCACCTCAGTGGACTGAATCTAGAAACATGATTAGAGATGTGTCCAGAGGTTGGTCTCCTAAATGATTCTAGAGCCTGTCAAAATGACGGCTTCAACTATCACACATGTACATGATAGAGTATCAGGAATAACATTTAGAATCATGAGTAATGAAACCAACAGAAGCTTCCTTTGTCTTTTTCTATCTAAAAGCATGAGACCTAATATCTTCCTGGGTGTCAGCGAAGGGTCTGCACAGTATAAGAAGTGGTACTACGAGCTCATGGTGGACCATACAGAACCCTTTGTGACAGCAGAGGCTACTCACCTACGAGTGGGCTGGGCTTCCACTGAAGGCTATTCCCCGTACCCCGGTGGGGGCGAAGAGTGGGGTGGCAATGGCGTTGGTGATGACCTCTTCTCCTATGGGTTCGATGGCCTTCACCTCTGGTCAGGTAGGCATTGTCCTTTTCCCTTAAACAGTTTCTAGATGGAGGTCTTGTGACCTGTTTTACTTTTCTGCAAGCTGAGAATGTTTCTTGTTCAGAACTTCAACACCCAGATGATGAGTACAAGAGTTTAACGAAAAGCAGTTTTTTACTACAGAAAAAGAAAATAATTGCAATATAGTACATTTCCAAAGGACTGTAAAGCATGTGAATGTGTGTTTAATAATGACATTCTAGTGCATGAACAAACTGCAAGATTCTCAGGTGTTTCTGAATCACTTTATTTGGTATGTTCAAAGATTTAATGTTCATCAGAAAAACCATACAGTACAATGACTGGTTTAGATTCCAGTGAGCTAATGTAAAAGCCAGTCAAACGGAAGCACCATGGGACCAGTGCAATCATGGCATGGATGGGCAGGTGTGGAACTCTTAAAGCTATATATCGGGTTGGAGATTTAGCTCAGTGGTAAAGCGCTTGCCTAGCAAGCACGAGGCCCTGGGTTCGATCTTCAGCTCAAAAAAAAAAAAAAAAAGCTATATATCAAGATACCAGCTGCCAAATTCTCAGTAGTAATTTGAATACCTATTGCAAAAGCTGTATGTTAAAAATTTGTATTTCTTTCTCTAGATCACAAATAAGTATAATTTGGCTTACTTCAAAGCTTAGTTCTTGCATAGTAACATAGCATAATTTTTGCATTATATTATTGTTTTCAGGTGCTGGGGTTCACCTGGATGTTGCAGGCATGTGCAGTTCATGAAGCTGCATTTATATGACAGTTCTGGGGTGACCTTGACATATCTTACACTTAGTGTATGAAAAACATAGAAAGTTACTTTAAGTTATTATAAAAGCTGAACTTTGTCTCTTAGTTGTGAGTGATATTCATCTAATAATGTAGAGGCCTAATAAATTCTAGAAAAAAGGCTTAAAAATTTAAGTGAATTAAGTCCAAAAGTTGATAGCAATGAGATTAATGAACTCAAAGCACTCTGTAGAGTTAAATCTACAAAATAATAGTAATTTGACCTGCTTTATCCAGTGGCAGTAGTTCAGATGTCATGAGGATGCCATGTTTTGGACAGCTCATCTATCTCTTGGAATGTGTGGTCAGGGGCTTCAAAATAATTTATATTGCCTCCCTCTAAGTAAGTGCATGAGCCAATCAGATCAGAGCCATAATGCCTTCCTTGTTCCCATGGTAATTTTCTGTGGTCCCAAGGACAGGAAAAGAGCGCTTAGCCAAACATTGGGCTAAGTTCTATTTATGGCATATTTGATCTATAATGCCCTGAACTCTATTACCCTCACTTCTAAGAATTGCCTCATGGGAAATGGGCCCTCCACTGGATGAATGAGCCATGTTAAAGTGTTTCCCTTTTAGGCAGTGGTTGGGGGAAAGGTTTCCTCAGATGCAAAGCCTGGAATTGCTTTATTGGGAACTTCACTACTTCTGATCTTACATTACCTTACAACTTTTCCTTTTGACACATTAGAAAAGCTTCATGCCATGCAACTAAAACTTGTGCTTTATCCCTCAGTGAGAAGATGCTAAAGAGAAAAATAAGGACAGAGCATAATGTGTGTATGGATGTGCCATAGGACAGATGGCAGGTCACAGAATTCCTGGAGAAAGTTATTCTGAAACTCTGTTGTCAAGAGAACTTATTTTTTTTAACCTTATCAAATCTTTTTCTTGGTGTGAGGTGTGTGTGTGTGTGTGTGTGTGTGTGTGTGTGTGTGTGTGTGTAGAGGTCCGAGGACCACCTCTGGTATCAGTCTCTCTTCTACTCAATTTGAGACAGGATCTGTTTACTACTGTGTACAATCCACAGACTCCAAAGATTCTCCCATCTCAACATAGGTGTGCTAGAATAACAGACATGTCTGTCTTTTGTATGTGTTCTGGGGATCTGAACTTGTGTCCTCATGAATGTGTCATAATCCTTTGTCAACACTGAGCCATTTCCATGGCCCCTTGTTCATCTTTTAAAGTGCTGAGAAACTACAAGTCATATTATGGCTGTAGTTAAAAGCTGCATTTATTCTATTTAGGGCCTATGACATGCTTTACAATGACCAATGTAAAGTAGGTAGAATTTGCCTAAGTTCTGCATCATGTTCTTACTAACTGAGGCAACATTCCTCTTGTATTTTTCTTTTTAATGGTTGTTGTAGGATTGAAAGCATCAAACTGGCAGTTTCTAGGAGAGAACATAGGTTTTACCACTATACATTGTGTAATTAGAGGCCAGTATTCCTTGGAACAGGGATTTGGCTCCAAATCAAGATTTGAATGACATCTTCATTCATTCTCCCAAATTCAACTATTTACACCATTGTTATTGAGGCATCCCAGACAAGGACAAGAATGTGAAATTCTGGGAACTTTTAAAGAATTGAAGTAAAAATGTATAGAGGAGTGCTGTGGAGCAGCACAGGAAAGATCAGTGTGGATTTATCACCCAAGGTTCTGAGTCTACCTGCTGGACTCAAGCAGAAAACAAGGATGATCCAGGAATGGCTATTCAAAGAGAGGCCCCTCTACTTGGAGATGTAATCATGAAGCTTCCATATTGTGTGTAGCATGGCCTCGAGTTCTTCACTCACTCTGTGTTAGCTGAGCACTACAGACTTTCCAGAGAAGAGGACATAGATAACCCTTAGCTCTTCATTAGCTTCATCACAGCAATGTCAATAAAGCTGAACAATAGATTGGATTGTAGTTAATGTGTAATTTTAGTATCATGGCTAAAATAGAAACATTCTTATTAACTTTGGATTTTGACACTAGCAAGGAAATCAACATTTTTCCCAGGAGCTGCTTTGCTGTCCTGTTTTTGTTTCTTCTTGTTTTTAAAGCTGCTTTTTATAAGATTCAGGGAGTTCTAGGAGTTCTAGAAGATGTACCTAATAATGATTCTGATGCTGAAAGAGTTGTGTGTTGATAAGATCAAAACATTGTCTATATTTTAGAAAGTAGAGACTGTCACTGGTGATTGTTCTTTGGTCTTTTTTGTGGTTTTTTGTTTGTATTTTGAGACAGGGTTTCTCTGTGTAGCTTTGGAGCCTGTCCTGGAACTCACTCTGTAGACCAGGCTGCCACTAGTGCTTTAAATGTATTCTTGCTTAGAACTCTTGGTATGCTAGACATAAAAAGGTGTGTGTATGTGTGTGTGTGTGTGTGTGTGTGTGTGTGTGTGTGTGTGTATGTTTATACAAAGCATGGGGGATGGAGAGAGGGCTTAGTTGGTAAAGAAACTTGCAGCTATCCTGAAGACCCGAGTTTGGTCCCCAGGATACATATGATAGAAGGAGAGAATGGACAAGTTGTCCTCTAACCTCCACAGACACATCATGGTACACATGTGTGACTGAGCACACGTGTACATATACAGATATTTAGTCACTGTTCTACTTCTGTGAAAAGACACCAAGACCAAGGGAACTATTATAAAATAAAGCATTTAACTGGGGCTGGCTTACAGTTTCAGAAGTTTAGTCTATAATCATCATGGCTGGAAGCATGGCAGCAGGCATGGCAGGCATGATGCTGGAGAAGTAGTTGAGAGCTACATTCTGATCTGCAATCAGAGAGAGAGAGACACTGGGCATAGAGTGAGATTTTAAAACCTTAAAGCTCAACCACAGTGACACACTTTCTCCAACAAGGCCACATCCTCTAATTCTTTTTAAATAGTGCCATTCCCTGTTGACTAAGCACTCAAATATATGAGCCTATGGGGACCATTCGTATTCAAATAAACATAGCACCCATAAAAAACACATAATAAGTAAATGAAAAGTAATGTAATAAAATTTAAGGCAAAGTATGAAGTCCTTGCTATAATTATGTATATGTTTGTGCCTGTCAGCCTATGTTTTGAGGCAACCCATACCTCCCTTTTTGTCTAATATGCTGTGTGTAGTGGATTCCCCTTGGGACTAATTAGCTGAGGACTTGTGATGTCATCAAGAGTGGGCTGATACCATTGGTTGTCCAGATAAAAGTATGACATTCATCAAATAACTTCATGTCTCTCATTGTATCATGCTGTACCCAAGAAGCCAACCACAACCATGTGTAAAGTAAATTTTACTATAAAAAAAAAGCAAATTGGCCTTTTATTCTTTCACAGTAAGCAATATGCTGCAAGAACAGATATAGTTCCTGCTTTCAGTATCCCAACTTTATTTTGTATTTATGAAACAAAGATGGTAGTAAGAGAAAGGGCAACAACTGTACACTATGCCTGAGACTGCTGCTTTTAAATAATTCACTACTTTTTTCAGCATACTAATTCTAGAAGGTGGTACTATTTAGTGTTCAGCTTATAAGAAATCAATGCCATGAGCAAGATCCAAGACAGGCACCAAAACTACATAGAGAAACCCTGTCTCAAAAAACCAAAACAACAGCAGCAGCAGCAACAACAACAACAGCAACAACAAAAGAAATCAATGGCAGGCATGGTGGCACATGCCTTTAATCCTAGCATTTGGAAGGCAGAGTGACAGGTGGATCTCTGAGTTTGAGGCCAGCCTGATCTACAGAGCAAATTCCAGGAAGCCAGGGCTACACAGAGAAACCCTGTCTTGAAAAACAAAACAAAACACAACCCAAAATAATAACATATACACAAAACCAGAAAGGAGTCAAGGTTCAGAGGGTAAGTAATTTGCCAAGGGCTGTAAAAGTCATGTGGTAAATGGCAGGGGCTATTGGCAGTTAGATGCTTTCCTAGGTATCCTCTGACATTGTTATATTTTCTCTGTGATCATTTCTGCATCCAGTGACATACATATACATGCAGAAATTTCTAGACATGACAAGGCCCCTTTTCCAGCCAAGCTATCTAGCTCCTGGAAAATAAAGTGTTTGCTTTCTTTTTGAGCAAGAGTTCTAACACATGATATTTATTTTGGAGACTCACAGTCCATATATTAGTCACGTCTTGTTACTGTGACAAGATACTTTTCAAAAACAGTTTTGGTGAGGAAACATTCATTTTGGCTTGTAATTCTAGGCGACACAGTCTATCGTGGTAGGGGAAAGCATGATAGCAGGAGCAGGAGGCAACTGGTGATATTGTGTGCACAGCCAGGAAGCAAAGGGTACCATTGCTGATGTCAGCTCTCTTTCTGTGCTTTATGGAGTTTGAGGCTGCAGCCCAGGGGATAATGCTGCCCACCTTTAAGGTGGGGCTTTCCACTTCAACATAGTCTAGATAATCCCAGAGGCTTATCGCTTTGGTGGTTCCAAGTCCTACCCAGTTGACCGTGGATATCAACCGCCATAGTGCATTCTTCCCTCATGCTTTGGTCCATCACTCTTCCTATGGCTCAGAGGGTGATTCTCTGTGTTAAATTTCACCTTACTTGCTGTTTCCCCCAACAGGTTGTATCGCTCGAACTGTGAGCTCACCCAACCAGCACTTGTTGAGAACTGATGATGTTATCAGTTGCTGTTTAGATCTAAGTGCCCCAAGCATCTCGTTCCGAATTAACGGACAACCAGTTCAAGGAATGTTTGAGAACTTCAACATCGATGGCCTGTTCTTTCCAGTTGTCAGTTTCTCTGCAGGAATAAAGTTAGTGTCTCTTTGTTGCTTGGTTTGTTTCTATTCTCACTTCTCAACTTTCACAGAGGACTCTCCCCTGCTTCACCAACCTCAGAACTTCCCTCTGAGATAGCTACTTCCAGATGTGTATTGTCTGTTCCTGGAAAGAGAGGTGGGGTCCACCCAAGAGCCCTACCATCTCTTTATCACCCTGTGGAATTCTCTGGGGCCCTCCTTTCAGTATCCTGAAATCTTACAAGTTCACTGTGGTGTTTTATAAAAGAGAATGGATGAAATTCTACAAAGAATATCTTAATCCATGGTGACCTGCCATAGTAATTGTCTATACTGTCACCTATTAGTATATTTGTGTATCTACCTAATGGGAGAAACTCTCTTATTCCTACCAACTGTTTTTGTTTTGGTCATTATTTTAGTTCTAATGTTTGCCCAGGAATAATTTCTAGTTATAAAGGATCATACTGAAGAACACCAATCCAGAGGCACTGGCTAGCCATGCAGATATGGCTATTTCTGATGTATTTATACAAATTGTGCTTCTTTCTCTAAGTTTGTGGATTATTTGAAAGTTTTTCATTGTTTTATTCTGCTTATATTTTTTAGCATGGAAATGAAACAAATTAGAAAATAAATTATAAGGACTTAAAAATGTTAATTGATTTTTTTGTAAGCTGAACATCTGTATCATTACTGTCATGTAACTGTTTCAAAGTTCCTTTAATAAAGCTCACATATTTAATTGAATGTAATGTGCACAAAATCTTAGTGAGTTCTTTTATTGCTGAATTGACAATGTATTGGAACTATGGCAACCTGCCTTTTTCATCAAGCGGGGGTGACACCTAGAGTTTCTTTAGGAAATTATATTCAGGACAGTGACTGGTTTTCCCTAGTAACTCATCCAGATTCTGTCATTTAAGCACACAGATAGTTAGGTCTCATCTTCACTGTGTCTGATAGTACTTGAGTGCCTTGGGACATTGAGTTACTGAAAATATGTTCTTAATTCATGAAAATATGATAATGTACCTTTCAGCATGAAACTGTTCTTTCTAGTTCATCAAGTGCTAGGTCATCACTGACCTGTGATATCCTTGAGCTGAGATTTCATCTTTGGTCATTATGATGCTCTTGTGTTTAGTCTCTTGGGGCTCTTAGACTCCTAAGTGGGAAGACTATTACGATATTGTATTGGCTACTTTTCTGTTGCTGTGAAAATACCATGACCAAAAGCAATGAAGAGTTTATTTTGGCTTATAGTTCCAAAGGGTTAGAGGTCATAATGGCAGGGAAGACAAGACATAGCAGCTGGAGTAGAAATCAGGATGGTGACATTTTCATCCATTCAGGAAGCCAAGCCAGAGTAGTAAGTAGGGTGAGCCTGTAGTTAGTGTTTTTCTATAAACCTTGAAAGCCCACCTCCTGTGATGCATTTCCTCCATTAAGGTTGCACCTCCTAAGGATTCTGTAACCTCCCCAAACAGGGCCACCTGCTAGGGAACATGTGTTCAGACGCATGAAGCTAATGAGGGGCATGTCTCATTTAAACAACCATAGATACTTAGCAGGGAAGGGGAATATTATTGTGACAAAGTTAGTTTTGTATTAATAAATTTCCCTAATATTTTAATTGAAAAACTTTCATGTGTATCAAAGATATGATTAACTCAAAGTTGCTTCCTTTGTAGGGTTCGCTTTTTGCTTGGGGGGAGACATGGAGAATTCAAGTTCCTTCCTCCACCGGGTTATGCAGCTTGCTATGAAGCGGTTCTGCCAAAAGAGAAATTGAAAGTAGAACACAGTCGAGAATATAAGCAGGAGAGGACATACACTCGAGATTTGCTGGGGCCCACTGTGTCCCTGACCCAAGCTGCCTTCACACCCGTTCCTGTGGACACCAGCCAGGTACAGAAAGAGACACTGATGGCTATCAGTATACAGTGGCTCTCAAGTTTGGATTGCAGCCCACACAGTGCACTTCTCAGCCATTCAACTAATGGATCTCATAAGATCATACTCCCCTTTTTGTTCTCCATTCGTCTATTTTCTATTCTGTGTTTTGGCTTTTCATAAAGAAGTATCTCAACCTGCTGTGCTTCTTTCATAATGCTCCACTCCATCACAGTGTGAAGGGTTTTGTTTGTTTGTTTGTTTTTGTCTGATAGATGTAACAGGATTCTGAGATTGAGAGTGAATTAAACACAGCTCTATTTGAATGATGTGATAACTTTTGTGATGTTCATTAGCTCATTCAGTTTGTTTGTTCATTTGGAACATGGAAGGCATTTATTTCTAAAAAGTTGATTTCATACCAGGTTCCAGAAACTTCTGTTTTTATCCATCATTGTGTCACCATATCCTCATTGGCCATCCACCTTGTGGTCTTTCTTGAGAGGTCCCCAAATACTTTCTCCTTCTAATAGGAAGGTGTAAGTGTGACCTGTCCCCTGCCCCAAAGCATAAGTTGGGGAAACACTAAAAGGAACACAGCAGAGTTCATGGTGAACCAGTCATTTTGTCAGGTGCCCTGGATCATGGAGCCAGTGAATTGTCTGCAGCCTCCTGGCTTGCCCTGCACTGTTGGCACTGGCCGGGTGGCCTTAAGAGTGCTGGGTGATTCCTCTTTCTGACTGATACACACCTTGATATTGGTCCATATCCCCTTAGCACCTCTCAGTTGTCTTCACCAGTGCTCTTTCTGGAATGAGCACCCCAACACCAATGAGAATGGAAGAGAGGAGGTGTCACCAGTGGACTAAAGTCAGGACAGCTCCTGAAGGGCTTTGAGGCTGGGTCTAGTTTGTATTTTCATCTTATACTCTAAAATTGCAAGGTGCAAGATTTTACACAAGTGTATATGTCAGTCAGCAGGTTGTTAAGGGCAACAGCCCATGGTTGCAGCTGTTTCTCAAGGTCATTCTATTCCAGTAGCAAGTAAAGCCAGGCTTAGCAAATAGGCAGTACTGCTTCAGGCAAACTACTAAATAAATCAATATCTAATAATGGTCTTTTCTACTTTATTATACTTTACTCTGTTCTCTTTGTCCATTTATTTACTTGCAGCCCTAAATGCGCACGCACATGGGCATACACACACACACACACACACACACACACACACACACGTGTGCACATACACATATACACCAGCATTTATCTAGTGAACACCATGAAATAGCTGGTTTAGAACCCACTATTTTGTTGTATTTGAATGGTCTATGAGACACACCCATTTCTTCTGGTTCGCACAACGCTAGCGGGCACGGAACCTTTCAGCATTTGTTTCTGATGAGCATTCTCTCCCTTCTTTCCAGATTGTGTTGCCTCCTCACCTGGAAAGGATAAGAGAAAAACTGGCAGAGAATATCCACGAGCTCTGGGTTATGAATAAAATTGAGCTTGGCTGGCAGTATGGTCCGGTATATGATTTTGAAATTTATTCTCAGATTCTGTTCGTAAATCATTTGGAAAGATAACATTTTCTCATTCAACCTGCTGTGGTGTGACATGACTCAATAGGATTGATTTTCCTGAGGCATCTTGGTTCTGTGCATCTTTTTCAAAACCAACGGGAAAGGCAATAGCGGCAAACTCCCTGACTTGAAAGTTACTAGTGTATGAAACTGAAAGTTGTACTTTAAAAATCAAATTAAATATAGACAATGAGCCTCTATTTCTTTTGTTTTTGCTAGAAAACAGAAAAAAACAAAAGTTGAAATTGGAATGAAAATTTGGTTTTTCTCCAATATTCTCCTTCCATCTCAGACATACAGTAGCAAAGACCTGTGAGTAGATGTTCACAGATGGCTCCATGATTTGAGGATACTGTGGCCAAGAAAAGTTGTATATGTTTCTCAATACTTATTTTCTGAGGATTTCACTTTATAATTTGTCAGGAAAATGATGCTGAAAATAAGCATATAACTCTCTATGACATCTCAGTTTGTGATAAACATTTTTTTTTTTTGAGACAGGGTTTCTCTGTGCAGCTTTGCGCCTTTCCTGGATCTCGCTCTGTAGACCAGGCTGGCCTCAAACTCACAGAGATCTGCCTGAGTTTGCCTCCCAAGTCCTAAGATTAAAGGCATGCACCACCACCGCCCGGCTCTGATAAGTGTATTTTAACAGGATCTTGGTAATAACGCTTGTGGTCTTAGAATCGACTTTGATCAGTACCCAAAGGCTGACATGCTGTCTCATGATAGACTCAGTACGGAAATTAGTACATTCATCCATGGCACCTCAGTGTGTCACACTGAACTCTGAGTGCAGTACGTGATTAGTGTTGGTAGTCATGTTAACTGTTCATGTATGTTTAGTATTTTGTCCTTTGATGTGGACTCTCATGTGGAGATGATCAGCTTCGACCATTGTCACAGAACACTGGATTCTGGTCATTATTTCAGTTTTTACTTCAGTATCTCCAAAGTCAGGTGTAGGATATGGTAAGAGGGAAGGGATGAGGCTGAGTTCTGATTGGGTTCTGTTCATCTTGGAGGCATGACAGCACTGGTTCTTCTCTGGAATAGGGTAGAGAATTATATGGAGATTACAAAAACAGGGGATTATGTCCAGGCTCATTCATTCTTGCTTTCATCTTTAGAATTTAGAACTCTAAACTTGGAGTCTTCAGTTCAGCTTTGTAACTCTGTTTCATTTGTAATTCCCATTCATTTCTAATGATCCAGAGAAAGAGGAATAAAGTCATGATTTCTAATTTGGCTCTAAAGAAAAAAAATATTGCTCATGTTTGCACACTTTTTCAGTGCCATATATAGAACCTGGTAATTATTCCCATGGATTAATTTTTTCCTTCACAGCTGACGGCTGTCATCAAGGTGCTACCAGGGCAGGAATGCCTGTGTAATTTAGGTCTTTACAAAGATTACAAAAATTTAATTACTAAGCCAAGAATAGAGAACATCTTCATTAGTTCCTTCCTATAATCTTGAATGTAGTGTGACCACTAATGCACTTGGCTCTTGCCTCTTATCACTGGATTCTGCATTCATGGATGCAATTGCATGTAGGTTAAAAAAAAATCAGAAAACAATTTCCATCAGTGCTGACCATGGATAGACTTCTTTTTCTTGTTATTATTCCTAAGCAAGATTGTATGGCAACTATTGACAAAACACTTTCAGTTCTTCAGGTGTTAGAAGTCATTCAGAGAAGACTTAAAACATATGTGTGCAAGGGGGTAAGGGGACATTTCATAGATTCTACATACAGACATTGTCATCTCAGAGAATGGACTTGAGAATCCAAGGATTGTTTTGGATCTTAGGTTGGAGCAAGATTGATAAAATCTTGTACCCAGTCCCCAGTGAACACCAAGGAACACTGGCAAAGATTACTATGAAGAAAACCTTTATTGTGCCAATCAAACTGTTAAGGTCATGGATTCATTTGTGATCTCAGCAGGTGATTATGAAGGTTGAGATGAGCAACCAAAACTACCTTGGAGTTTATGGGTGTCAGTCATGTTGCTTTTTCATATTCCTGAGCAAATTAATTCTAGATGGACAAAATACTATAAAGTTAAGCTAACATCATTGCCATATCTTTTCATAAAGTTCATTCACATGTTAATGCCACATGTCAGGACTTACTTCTAGTGAAAGAAGATAGACAATAAATTAAGTAAAAATCTAGTCTTCCAGGCATAGTGTTGCAGGCCTGCTTGCAAAGACTATGGCAGGAAAATCCTAAGTTTGAAGTCTGACTGCTACTTAGTGAGCTCAAGGCCAGTTTGAGCAAATAACCCCATCTAATCCCTCCCATCTAATCTATTACCAAATAGTATTATGTACAATTAAAAGTAGGGTCAGTGAGAAAATTATTATATTAGAAAGGCAGATGGGAAAACATCATGGAAAAAGGAGATTTGAGCAAATTCTGGAAGGGACCCAGTGAGCATGCTCATGGACCTCAGGAGGCAGCATAGAGTCTGCATGTGGGAGTTGAGGACTAAGCTATGTCAGCATGTGGGAGCTGAGGACTAAGCTATGTCAGCAGGAAGAGGGTAGGGAGTAAAGACCATGCCAACCTTTGCAACAGACATTTGAAGATTCCAGAAGCTTCCCAGGGGCAGCTGTCAGGATTCCATCTCCCCAGCTGTCCCCTCACAACTGTGTTTTACACTGGAGACTCCTCTATGCTGATTTCCCATCCTGTTTCAGGTTAGAGATGACAACAAGAGACAGCACCCATGTCTGGTGGAGTTCTGCAAACTGCCAGAACAGGAGCGCAACTACAACTTGCAAATGTCGCTTGAAACTCTCAAGTGAGTACCTTCATATTTGATAAACTCCAGGTAGCCAGGCATTGATATTATGCACTTTAATTATGCTGGGAAGTTCTTTCTATTGTTAGAAAGTTCAATGAAGTGTAGGTGGATTGGATCAATATTTGTTGGGAATTTGACTTTGGTTTTGTTTCTTTGCTGGTACATGGCTCTAGAGTTGTTTGTTAGTTGAATCTTTCTTATTTATTTTATCTGTCTGTCTGTCCGTCTGTCTATCTATCATCTATCTCTGTTACTTGTCTCTCTCATCTACCTACCTACCTACCTACCTACCTACCTACCTACCTACCTACTTATATCTATCTATCTATCTATCTATCTATCTATCTATCTATCTAACTGTCATCTATTAATCTATTATTATTATCTATGTATCTTCAAATTCATGTTTCTTCTATCAATGGGGGCATTCAGAATGTTCCTAAGAAGACAAGTTTCAGTAGGGTAGAGGTGTTCTCTTCCTCTGTGGGATGGGTATGCACAGCCAGAGGCTCTATTGTTAGTTTTCCTCAGAGGGTCAAGTACTATGCTATTCAGTATCCTGCCTAGGTCTGCAATATGAGCTGAATGCTGGAGAATTCCCTATTTCTGTGGGCCTAGTTCCCAAACCACTCGGCCTTCTTCCCTGTGTCCACAGCTTCAATAGCTAGGAACTGTGGAAGTCCACACAGACCTGTGGGTCTTAACCTGGGTCCGATCTGATCCCACCCTGGCTCCACAGCTTCTACTGAATCCTCTGTGAAATGTGATGGTCCCCTCTTATTTTATATATTCTGCTGTACATCAGTATTTCCCAAAGCAAATCCTATGACTGCTTAAGGGAATTAAAGAATACAAGAGTTCTAGAATCTAACAGCACTGCTTGGAGTGTGAATTAGGGCCTAGGCTAGTCACAAATTGTCACTGGTCTGTGCTGTTTTAGATATGAAAATTAAGTTTCTCAGAAATATTCATACCAACTTAAAGGAGAAATGTCCATAGATTTAATAACTTAAAAACATAGGCTCATATATTATATATCTTGATTTAGATGTTTTAAATTTTATATAACAGTTTTATTATACTTTATCAGAGTATCAGACTGATGACTAGAAATGAAGAGAAATTTAGCCCTTCACCACCATTATCTTGAAGAGCACTGGCTTAATATATTTAGAAGAGTTACAAGAGTTAACCAGCTTTTCATTTTGATGATGGACTCTGTATGTAGCTGGGACTATTGATCTCTAAAAGTGGGTGGAGTCAAGCTATGTTGTTTCCTAAACTTATTTAACAATAGCACACTGTTTTGGAGGGAACCTGGGAGACTATTTACCTGTGCAGCACAGTTTGAAAATAACTACTGTCAGCTAATTTATACCATCTCATAAAGGCAGCTATACAGTATATATGGTATGTGTGTGTACATCTGTGTGTGTGTGTGTGTGTGTGTGCGCGCGCGCTCATGGGCACTCATAAGCCAGTTTGACACCAGTGCCTTTCTGAAGTGTTTACATCTTATTTTCTGAGACAGGGTCTCTCACTGAACCTGGAGCTCACCAATTTGACAAGTCTGGCTGGCCAGCAAGCCCCACGGATCCTCTGCCCTCTCTGTCTCTTTAGTGCTGGTTTACAGACATGCACTGCTATGTGGGTCTTTTTGCACATGGGTTCTGAGTATCCTATTAAGGTCCTTATACTTACACAGCAGGCACTTGACTGGGCCATCTCTCCATCCCTCATCATATCTTTATTTTTTATTGAATTAGCTGGTGCAAATTGGGGATATACCATCTTTCTGCGAATAAATAGTGTGGCTGGGATAGAATAAATAAAGGAATATGTTTCCAGATTTTACTTTAAAATGTTACTCTTTAAAAATTCTGTAACTTTTATTTTTAGTTGTGGTGTGGTGTGGTGTGGTATGGTGTGGTGTGTGTGTGTGTGTGTGTGTGTGTGTGTGTGTG
This sequence comes from Onychomys torridus, assembly GCF_903995425.1. Lineage (NCBI taxonomy): Eukaryota > Metazoa > Chordata > Mammalia > Rodentia > Cricetidae > Onychomys > Onychomys torridus. Next base: position 56,212,560 of record NC_050447.1, read on the forward strand.
TGTGTGTGTGTATTTACCTGTGGAGTCTAGCAGAGGTATCAGATCTCTTAGAGCTGGGGTTACAGGTAGTAGTGAGATGCTTGGCATGGTCCTGGAAACTGGATTTGAGTCTCTGAAAGAGCAGAAAGTATTCTACAGCCCCTCTAACCCCTGCCTACCACCATATCCATCCTTAATATCTTATAGAAATGATTTTGAGCAAATTCGTCCCTTGGCTAAATGTGCTTCTATATTTGTCCCTTTTCTTTGTTTCCTGTTTGTTAAGAGCAAGGAGTAATTCATACTGAAGCCGCTTTGCCACAGACTCAGAATATAAAACCCAGGTGACGGTTCAGGCTTTGGATGCAGAAGCAACCCATAAGTGGCAGATGAAGTTTAATGTCATGGAAATAAACACATTGGGAGTGAGCTTAGGGTCAGCTGGTCACTTTCTAGGAGGGGTGTATGCACAATAGGTCAATGGAACCTTCTGAAGGCAGATGATGGACAGGCTGGTTGGGCTAAGAATTCTGTGACCAGCTCTGACACTCTGTAACTCTTCATTTGTAGTCATGACATAACATTCATACTTTCACGGTGACTTGTTATTTCCCCATACTTTACAAAACAATGTAGTTAAATTTGTGGTGTCACTTGAACAATTGGCAGCTGGGCCAGCCAAGTGTAGAAATGTCCAATTTGCATCGAGTGTGCTAAAACTTTGACTGCTATGTATAATTGAACCTCCCTTCTAACCACTCTTGGTGGCTAGTCTGATGAATCTGTAGATGCCTGTGTGTAGTGTTTTTCCCTGAAGGGTATGCTAATGATTCTGCTCATGACTTTATTCTGAACATTTCCTTTTTGTTGCTCACAGCTAAGTAGTGTGCATGCATATGGTTTTCAGGTTTGCTGATTTTACCTGCTTCTTTAAAAGCCAATTAGAGGGGATGAAGCCTCACTGCTCCTACACACATTTACCATTTACACTGTCAAGCAGTCCAGGTTCTTGGGACACACACATACACATAAGGGGTGGAGAGAAAGAGTGAGTGAGTGAGTGAGTGAGTGAGTGAGTGAGAGAGAGAGAGAGAGAGAGAGAGAGAGAGAGGCTTAAGTACACACACATACAGAGGCAGAAGGATAGACACACAGATAAACAGATTCACTTATATACAGACAGATAGAGAGACAGACAGACAGACAGACAGACATACACACACACACACACACACACACACACACACACACACACAAAGGTAAACAGAAAGAGGCACAGACATATTCATATATAGAAACAGAGAAAAAGACAACAAGATACACGCTGGTTTGGGTGGCATGTGCAATTGTAATGGGCTAGCCCACGGCATCAGAGTCCAATGGATTCTTTCTGAAACATGGCTCTTGGCTTGAGGGTGGTCAGTCTGTTTTCTTGGGGTTTCACATGGCCCCAAACCAATCTATTTAAATGTTACTCTCAATCAAGAAACACCTTCATGGACTTATTTGAAATATATTTGACCAAATACCTTCATAATGTGACTCACTGGAGTTAACACATAAAATTAATGAGATACAATAACAAGAGACATTTACTGTGCTTAAAGTAGATGTCAAGCTTGTCCCCAGGTTTCTTTTCACTTGTAACCTACAACTGTCCCTCTTCTCCAGCCAGCTCTGCCCTCCCTACCACTCATATGCACAGACCTCGGCTCCTGTAGACATCAGTGTTGTCTGCAGCCTGGAGTATTTCCCTCCTTATCCAACCATTTATGTCCGTAGAGCCTCACTTTCAAGGTATTAGCTATTCTTATAAGGATGTATCTCAAATGTATTTATTAAAAATGTAACCTGCCCTTAGTTTGAACTTCACCTGGTTTTTCTGTAATTATTTGTGAGCACCTTCTCACTCACACACTCTGATTGCTGCAGGTGTTCTGTAAAGCATTCTTGCAAAAGGCCTGATCCAAAGCAATAACTTGGTGAATCCCCACTGCCACGTCTTTGTTCAGGCCCAGCCTGTGATGGTCACTCTCTGTGTGAGATGAAGCTACACTTTGTCTAGGAAGTGTATGCTGGGAAGAGGATTAAAAGGCTGCATGAATCTGTACTGAGAAGGTCACACTACAGTTTGTAGAAGCCCCTGGCTCTCGTTAGAGCCCATGGGGAAGGGCTAGAGAGACAGCATAGTGATTAAGGGTGTAAGTTGCTCTGTCAGAGGATTCACACCCACTATGGGTCCAGCTCCAGCCACTGCACTCATATGGAAAACCCACACACATACACATCATTAAAACAAAATAAAATTGTAAAAAAAAAAAATAGCTCATAAGAAGATGACATATACCAACTTAATTTTCCATAGGTCAGGCCTTTGGTATCATTATCCATGTGACTTTTTCAGCATAATTCACAGTCCCTACCTTTGCAAGGTGTGATGTTGATGTACCAATTTTTCTTGATAGGAGCATAAGAGCTGTTAACATTCATATAGGACACACACACACACACACACACACACACACACACACACACACCAGCTTAGGAATTATGGTATAATCAGATTTCTTGGTGGGCATGTACTCAAAGGCTTAATTACCTGAATTTAAGATAAATCCAAACATTATTGTCATCCTTAATTACTCCAAAGCTAGCTTTGACATCTCTAGTTGATAGTTTCATAGTCCTCTGCATGTCTCATTGACCCCAAACCTGGATCGGAAGTGCCTACTGTGTGTTGCACAGGGCTCAGCACATAAGCATTTAACAAATACTTACTGAATGGACACATGGTTGAGTAGAGGACAATAGTTAACCTACTATCTACCCCAGGACACTGTCAGTGAATAAATACAACTTGGATTTACAATATGAGACAATTTTCTATCCTTCTGTTGCTGATTAGTCTTGTTTTAACAGGCAAATTCTTTATTTTATCAATAACACTTCTCCACTCAACCATCCATCCATGCAATTACATCTGGATGGCTAGATAAAATATATTCACTGATATCCATGTATGCAAATATCTAGACATATAGATGGATACTAGGCAATTTTTGGTTCTAGTATGTATTAAGTGTATTTGGTCATTCACCATAGTAATGTTTAAAACAATTGAAAAAGGAAAAGAGCCCTAAAAGAATATTAAAAGAAAATGGGTTAAAAGCATTTTGACAGTTCCAACAATAAAAACAAATAACTCGCTTCAGTGATGAAATGGCTCAGCAGTGAAAGGCATTTGCCACCAAGCCAGAGAAATTAAGTCTGTTCCCCTGGACCTACACAGCAGAAAGGGAAAACTGACTCCCACAAGTTGTTTTCTGACCACCGCTCATATGTATATCTGTGTATGTAAGTAAATGAATAAGTGAAATATTTAAAAATATAACAAATAGCACTGGAGAGATAGTTTGGCAGTTAAGAGCAATACATGTTTTTGTCGAGGACTCAGGTTCAGTTGTAAGAACCCACATTGTGGCTCAAAATCATACATAATTCCAGTTCCAGAAAGTCTGATGTCCTTTTCTGACTTCCACAATCACCAGATATCCACACAGTGGACATGTATATATTTAGGCAAATCACTTACTTGCATAAAATAAATATAAATACCCAAAAGTACAATAAATAAATTCCTTTGGGATTTTAAAGTGATCAGCTTCACATGAGAGCAATGGTGTAGAAGCTGTAGGAGAATTTAAAAATAGCAAGTTACAGAGAAATATCTCCTGATTATACTCATTAGGGTAAAAAGTGGAACACAATAGTGCCAGTACACATGTGCAAACCCAGATATCTGATTTGGCATATGCAGAGACCTCCACTCCAGCATAACACAGACCTGAGAACACCTGATATTTAGATAAAGAAACATGTAGAAAAGGTTGCGGGAGGGTCAAACTTTCAATGCTAAGGGCTTAGTGCTATTTCAATGTTCATTGTCTTTCCCCTTACCTGGAAGTAAATAATCTATGGATATATATTTTCTTTACCTTCAGAGGCAGAGCCTTGTGCTCTTTTGCATGGTGGAAGATGAGGTCTCACTCTCGCGTGCTCTTTTGCTGGGTGCTTTTGGATGTAGGGAAGTGGTTCTTCAGACTCATCTCTGTTGTTGCTTCCCAGGACTTTGCTGGCATTAGGATGTCACGTGGGTATAGCAGATGAACACGCTGAGGAGAAAGTGAAGAAAATGAAGCTTCCCAAGAAGTAAGTTCAGTGTCTTTCCTTTATCTGATAGCAGATGTGTATCTTCAGCATCCTGGAATAAATCTCGGAGGAGACAGACGGGCCTGTGTACTTAGATGTACAATCCAGACTTCAAAATGTAATGAGGCTGGGGAGATGGCTCAGTTGTCATGAACTTGCCTTCAAGTATGGAGATAGGAATGTAGATTACCAGGGATCCACAAAAATACCAAGTGGGTGTGATGCCCTTCCTGTAATTCCAGCCTCAGAAGGTGGAAAACAGGATCCCTTGAGCAAGTTACCTAGTGAGATGTGCCATATTGGTGGTGGTGGTGAGCTCTTATTGAGAGACCCTGTCTCACTCAGTAAATAAAATGGGAGAGGGATGGAGAATGAGTCTCAGCATCAGTCTTGGGTATCCACATACTTACAAGCAAGTGCTTATGTGTACATGCACATGTGGTGCCTATAGGCATTCAGAAGTATGCACACACACACATACACCACATATGCGCATCCTCCATGTGTATGTTTATGTGTATACTTTGTGTGTGTGTGGTATAGGTTCATGCCTTGTCTCTCTGCCACTACATAAGCCAGGTGAGCTGGTCCATGAGCTCCTGGAGACTCTATTGCCTCTATGTCTCATCTCCCAGTAGGGAACACTGGAATTATAGATACTTGCACTACTACACCTGGATTTCACAAGGTTTTGGGGGACCCCAAGTTTGGGTCATCAAGCTTGTGTGGCAAGTACCATGGAACCATTTCCCAGCCTCTTGTGTTTATATTTTGAAGTGACGCCTTTTACCTGTTTTCTGTGTATCTCATGAAAATAGGTCCACAGTGACTAGACATCTATGCCACAATCTACTGGGAATTGTTGTATCAGTCTTCCCTCAAAACTTTATCTCCATCTCCACACACTACATTGGGTTCCCTACCTTCTCTTTGAAAAGATGGTGTTACTAATTGTATGTAGTGACTGGTTCTTCTCTCTTGAAACCTCCTTCATCTTGACTCAAAAAATCGGAATTATAAAGGAAAATCCCAGGTAAAAGGAACTGAGGTGGTGGTGCCTCACCACATTTGGTATTTATTTTAAAATAAACAAAAAGGAGTGAAATAATAGAAGAAATATATGCTTGGACATTCCCAATTCCAATTTCTGTTTCAAATTAATTCTGCTCTAGTTGTTTTCTGGAAAGCCTTGTCTGAGTATTCTCTATACCCTTTCCCTGAAAATGTTAGCCAAGTGCTTATTTCTAGATGTGCTTCCAGCAGGACATGCTGTTCATATCTCCACTGTGCAGCCATCTGAAGGGTCCCCATTTGTTCCTGGAAGAACTGATTTTCTATTGAAGTTTACAGCTAACACCCACATAACCTGGATTTTATCTCCTCATGTTCACTGCACATCTTTCAAGACAGTGATTTCCCAGCTTCCTTTAACTATGTAGGGTGCGATGGCTGAGGCAACACAGTGGTTCACTAAGTGTTGTTGGTGTTCTGCCCTGATTTGGCTACATTTTGGCTGGTCTCTTTTAGGCAAGTTTACATTACCCACTTAGGATGTCCACTGGTTTTGTGGGAACAGAATATAAAACTGGTCTGCCATTTCCCAGAATTCCCATCTACTCACCCAAGAGATACCAATTATTCTTTTGTTTACATCTTCAGGGATTTGATGCAGGTGGAATGGGCAGCTCAGCAAAATTTGTTTGGTTTACTTTTGTTTCTCATCTATCTATCTATCTATCTATCTATCTATCTATCTATCTATCTATCTATCTACCTACCTACCTATCTACCTATCTATCTATCTATCTATCTATCTATCTATCTATCTATCTATCTATCTTTTTGAGACATAGATTTTATATGGTCCTGGCTGTCCTGGAACTCACTTTGTAGACCAGGCTGGTCTCAAACTCACAGAGATCTACCTGCCTCTCCTGGGATTAAAGTGCTGAGATTAGAGGGATTAGAGTGCTGGGATAAAAGGTGTGCACTATCATTGCCCAGTTTACTTTTGTTCTCTTCTTCACCAAGTACTTAAAAAAGAAATTTGACTTTAAAGAAAACCAATGGCCAGACTATAGTTTTTATTTGTTTTATTAGATTATGTACATGTCAGAATAAAACTAAAAGGTAATAATTGCAAAAGAATGTTGGTACTTTGTCAAACGAATAGATTCTAGTTATACATATATATAATTATATATTATGTATATAATGCATATATGTATATACATCTAATGAGATAATTTTGTAGAATTATTGGAACAAGGAGCTGGCATGTTGAAGTAGATATAGTAAAAGCTACTGCTGAACAAATATATGAAAGGAGAGATGGATGTAGTTAGATGATTCTATTAGGATTTTTCAGAAAGTTCTAGAAGGTAGGATGCAATGCTCAGATGGGTCTGTTGTTGAAAGGCTACAGAATTTTGCTTGCAAGAATTATTGCAAGAATCATTCCCTTATTTCTTGTGTGTTTCCTGGAAAATCAATCTGAAGCTTTATTTCAGGCTATTAAGCTTCCAAGATTAACAACAATTTCCTTTTGTCAAAAAAATATATGAGTTCTTGGTTTTTCCAAGAAGATAGTACTTCATATGGTTGATCACTGTGTACCTTATTAGAGATCATTAATGTGATGAAATGGAATAGTTTTATATATTCCTTTTAAATTAACAGTTTAATTTAATGATTTGATGTGTGTGTGTGTGTGTGTGTGTGTGTGTGTGTGTGTGTGTGTGTGTTCATAGATATGACTGTGGCCACGCATGTGCTGTGGTATGCATAGAGAGGTCAAAGTTCAGCCTCAGGATTGGATCCTCACCTACCTTGTTTGAGTCAAGCTTTATCTGTCACTGTGTACACAAGGCTAGCTGGGTGTGAGCGTTGGAAGATCTCTTTTGGTCTCTGCTGCTCACTTTACTGTAGGAGTGCTAGGATTACAGATGTGTGTACTACTGTACCCAGTTTCATTGTGGGTTTGGGGGAATCTAAGCTCAGATCCTCACACTAAGCACAGCAAGCACTTAACTTATGCACTTAAATTATGTCTCCCTAATCCTTCATTTGATCCCTCATTTCTTTCATATATATATTATATTATGTAATATATATATATATATATATATATATATATATATATATATATATACACATTATATATTATAGACAGAAAGGTCGTTTTGGTCATGTCTAGCTCCCTGTGAAGCACTCATTATATCAGCAGTCTCAAGTCCAGCCAGTTGAATGTATGACTTTCAAATATACCTGTATTTATCTTTACTCTGTGAGATGATTTGAAGTTAAAGGAGTGGATGTGACGTGGTTCAAGTGAAGTGGTAGGCACTTTAGTTTGGATGAGATTATTAGTTACTTAAACAAACTTCTCTAAAGCTTCCTTTGTTATTTTCTGGCACAGGGTGATAGAAACGCAGATGAACTAAGCCATAGTTTACAGTCTGGGATGATGACTTAGATGATAAATTTCTTGGCTTGTAAGCATGAGTACCTGAGTTTGATTTCCTGGATCCCATGTTTTAAAAGCTGGGCATGATGGTGCCCACTTATAAATATAGCCCTGGTATAGTGGTGCATACTTATAAATACAGCCCTGGGCATGATAGTGCACTTATAAATACAGCCCCAGGCATGATGGTGCACACTTATAAATACAGCCCTGGGCTTGGTGGAGCACACTTATAAATATAGCCCTGGGAAAACTGAGATAGTTGCATTCGTGGGGCTTTCTGGTCATACAACCTAGTCTTTTTGGTGAGTTCCAGGCCAGTGAGAGATGCTATCTCAAAAGATAAGGTACATGGATCCAGAGGAATGACATCTAAAGTTGACCTCCTGCCTCTACACATGTACATTTGCACAGGTGTGCATGCACACTTGCAGACTACATTTGAAAATGAATATGTGTGGTGATATTGTGTTCCCCAAAATATTGTGCACCCTGATAAATTTATCTGGGGTCAGAGAACAGAACAGCCACTAGACAGACATAGAGGCCAGAAAATGGTGGCTGGCACTCACACCTTTAATCCTAGCATTTCCAGAGGCAGAAATCCCTCTGGATCTCTGTGAGTTCAAGGCCACATTGGAAACAGCCAGGCGTGGTGACACACACCTTTAATCCCAGAAAGTGAGCCTTTAATCCCAGGGAGTGATGGTAGAAAATAGAAAGGTATATAAGGCATGAAGACCAGAAACTAGAAGCATTTGGCTGGTTAAGCTTTTAGGCTTTGGAGCAGCACAGTTCAGCTGAGATTCATTCTGGATGAAGACTCAGAGGCTTCCAGTCTGAGGAAACAGGATCAGCTGAGGTGAGGAAGTTGTGGCTTGTTCTGCTTCTCTGATCTTCCAGCATTCACCCCAATAACTGGCCTCAGGTTTGATCTTATTAATAAGAACTTTTAAGATTCCTGCTACAAATTTGAACTGATTACCCAACTTATAGTTAACAAATATAAGCAGAGCTTCATGGATTTCACTGAGATCATTCACAGATCAAAGCAGTTTGGGGAGCGATTCCATCCAGGAAGAAGACGTAGATGTCAGGATTATCTGGTTTCACATGAATAGAACTTGTCTGTGATATGTTATTAAAAAGGCATCCCTCCTTCCACCCATCTATCAAAAGTGCCTTCTTGGTATGTTACATGTAGCATGAAAGCCTCCCATTAACTTTGCTTGCAGGGAGGCATTGTTTTCTCAGTGAGGGTGGTTTGTATGAGTGTTGGCTTTAGTCAATGATTTATAGATTGATCTTTGATCTTTATTATCTTTGTGCCCTTACTGATAGCTAGTTAGGTAGAAGCCCTGAGTAGGCCCCTCAGTGCCCATTTAAAAGCTGAGTATGGTGGTATGTTTGTGTAATCCCAGCAGTGGGGAGGTGGAGAGATAGCTGCATCCTTGGGAGCTTACTGGACAGCCAGTCTAGCTATATTAGTGGGCTCCAAGTCCATTGAGAAACCCTGTCTCAACAAACAAGATGGAGGAGATGATGAAGATGTTTGACATCACATTTGGCCTCCATAGACAGGAGCACATAAATACATACACACACACACACACACACACACACACACACACACACACACACACTCTTTAAAATATACAGGAGGAGAAAGGCCTTGAGTGTTGTTCATTTTAGATAATCATTGTTATTATTTTGAGCCCCCTAAAACCTCAACTATTGGAAACACACAGCTGTAGGTCCTTTCTGCCTTTTAGAGATAGGTAAGCTCTTTCTCTCTACATTTCGTTGACATGAACACAGAAACATAAAGACACCATGACTTTCCCAGCTACCCAGGCAGCAACTAAAACAGAAGGGGTTCAAGCTTACTGAATGCTCTTTTGGCCTGATCACCACAGTCTTCAACAGAATGATTGGGATTAGATGGACCAGGATAGGACTGTCACAGGATTTCCAAAATGGGCAATTTGAAGTTTCTCTGTTTGCTTTGCAGTTACCAGCTGACCAGTGGATACAAACCTGCCCCAATGGATCTGAGCTTTATAAAACTCACCCCCTCTCAGGAAGCAATGGTGGACAAGTTGGCCGAAAATGCTCACAATGTATGGGCCCGGGACCGAATCCGGCAGGGTTGGACTTACGGCATCCAGCAGGTACCCAGGAAGTTACCATTTCCAACCGAAGGGATGAAATCATGAATTTTCTCAGCTCACCTAGACACCTTAGTGTGTTTATCCTGCTGGCAAAAGCATCCCTTCACCGCTAGACGACCAAAGTGGTTCAGTAGGTCCAGTAGGCAAAGTGCTTGCCTCTCATGTTTAGCAACTACACATCCTCACCACCAATGTGAAGGTGGAAGGGGAAAACCAGCTCCACCAGCTTGTCCTCTGTTTTCCACATGTGTACTGTGGCATGTAATGCTCCATCCCCAACCACATACACAACCATAATGAATACATTTAAAAAAAAGAAATTTGGTGCCCATAGCTATGTGTGATAGGACAATAAATGTTAGCTGAGCCGCAGATCCCTAGCTTGCACCAAATGGATCATATTACAACAATAAGGTTTGCTGTATGGTTTGGGGCATTCCCTTCCTTGAGGCTGTTTAGGAGGGACTGTTGAAACACAGAGACTGAGCTACAGGAACAATAAAGTAGATCACAGTTCCTGAATCACAACTCTGATTATCAGGATTCCATTCAAAATTTTGTTCTGTGTTGTTTTTCGGAGTGGTAAGATGATATATTACATGTTACAGAACACTCTTAGGGGCCAGAAGACTGTAAATTACTTCTTCAGTGTAATCTAGGCTTGATGAACACCCTAAAGAATAAGTAAAGTCTGTGGGCAGCCTTGCATCTATCTGTTCAGGGCACCAAATGAGTTTTGGGTCAGTTTAGGAAAAGAAAAAAAAAAACAAAACAATTTTCTTTTGGAGTTTCTTTCAGAGTTGAGTATTAGTGGTCATGGACTATTTCCTGATATAGACACACTCATGGAAGTAGCTGGCAACCTTTGAGTAGAGATGGAGGCAGCAAAGCAGAAGATGAAAGCAAAATTTAGCCTCACCACTTAACCACATCTTAAGTTATCTTGCTATCAAAATTCTGTGTGCTACTGTTTCCATCATTAACAAAATATCTGACTTCATTGTATAATATAAAAGGCAGCAGCAATTCCTGGCACCTGGCAGATTCTGCAGTCATTTTTATTGTATTAGAAGCTGCCACTCAGCTTAGAGTTTTGTAGTTACCATGTTGAACTCACACAGTTTTTACCAATAAAGACAGCATCTTGTTCCTACATCATGAACAGTGGGCATAGAACCTTAGGAGAAGTCTTTGCCCAATGATGCCCAGCCATCAGGTCACAGGACAGGACTAGGGTCAAGTTCTCTTATATCAGAGTCAAAGCTCTTCACTTCTTAGAGCATCTCTTGGTAGTTCATGGTGGGATCTTACTAGAAGATTTTCAGGGGAAAAATGGATAATTGCTTGAAGACTTAGAATATGTTTCAATATAAAGACAAAAAGATGGTTTGAAAAATGCATTTTGAAAGCCTTTACCATTTCAAAGTCTAATGAAAACTAGGCTTGGTTTACCTTTATAAAATAAAATTGTGTGTGTGTGTGTGTGTGTGTGTGTGTGTGTGTCTGACAAGCTCTTTCTCTCTCTCTCTCTCTCTCTCTCTCTCTCTCTCTCTCTCTCTCTCTGTGTGTGTGTGTGTGTGTGTGTCTGTTGAACTTGCCCAATGGCCCTACATGTTTGCTGCCTACTGTCTGAATGATGAACTCTTTGAGTTTTCACCTTCCTCTTGGTGACATTATCTGCTTCAGAAATAAACTGTGAAGTCTTGGAGAGAGTTGGTCAGCAGTTTCCTTTATTCTGCTTTCCCATAGGTGGACTCAAACACAAGTGTGCACAGAAACCAGGGGAACTCCATTAGCAGTTACACTCCTAGTGTTCCATGTCCATAGACTGTGCTCCATGAGGCTCCCGGGGTTCTAGACTGGGAAGTTTAGATGGCAGAACTCAGCACCAAGTCAGAAGTGAGGAGAATAGGCAGTAGGATTTGAAGATGTATCCGTGAGAAGGTCTCTGCTGTTGCTGCTTGTTGTGAGTGGGGGTAGCTTTGGAATGTTATTGTTCCCACAAACAACCCATATGACTTGGTTCCAGAGAAGGGTGAATGGTTAGGCATTCATTATAAATTTGTGAGAGGAAGAGGAGAAAGAGACTAAACAGGGCTCCTTGTACTTGCCCAGTCCTTTAGCTTGTTTTGTTTTTCTGTGTGTTTGAAATAAGATCTCACTATGTAGCCAATCCTCATGCCTCAGCCTTCCAAGTGATGAGATTACAAAATTTGTCTCCAAGCTTAGATTACCTCAACTCTGTGGTGTGTGTGTGTGTGTGTGTGTGTGTGTGTGTGTGTGTGTGTGTGTGAGAGAGAGAGAGAGAGACAGAGAGAGAGACAGAGACAGAGACAGGGAGACAGAGAGAGACAGAGACAGACAGAGACAGACAGAGAGAGAGACAGAGACAGACAGAGAGACAGAGACAGAGAGACAGACAGAGACAGAGAGCCTCATAGTTCCTCCTAAGCCAAGGCAGAGTAGGACCTGATGGTCCCTTCATCAGATATGAAGACTTTAGCTGTGGGGCTATAGTCCAGCTAGCGGAGTGCTTGCCTCACTTGCACCAAGCCTTGACTTCCACCCCCAGCACTGCTGCATGGCTCAGATGACTGCAAACCTTCTCCCTGATACAGGACGTGAAGAACAGAAGAAACCCTCGCCTCGTTCCCTACACTCTTCTGGATGACAGAACCAAGAAGTCAAACAAAGACAGTCTCCGAGAGGCAGTTCGCACACTGTTGGGCTATGGCTACCACCTGGAAGCTCCGGATCAGGATCACGGTACTGGTTTGGCTTTGTCCCCCTTGGTTGCAAAATTATGTAGTGGGTTTTCATAGTCAAGGAGCACATAAAAAGGGAGGGCAAGAATGCCTCTTCTACTCTAGGTGTTCACTTCAGGCTAGTGGCCTGGGGTGGTCCCCCCTCTCCCCAGAATTAGACCCATGTCTTAGTGAGTGGCTCACTGTTGTACAGCATCTCTGCGGTGCTCACCTTCCCATATGTCACATGTTATTCCTCTTCTTCCCTCTCATTTCTGGTTTATTTATTTATTTATTTATTTATTTATTTATTTATTTATTTATATTTATTTATTTATTTTGGAGCTGAGGATCGAACCCAGAGCCTTACACTTGCTAGGCAAGCCATTTCTGTATTTTATGCTCAACCTGTCAGTTTAATTTTGATCAAAAGACTATTAAATGTAAAGATCGATTGGGGGAGATTAATCTTTTAACAGTAGTTTGCCTATTTATGAACATGGTATATACACTCTTTTTTGTTAATTTCTCTCAGTGGTTTTTAGGATAAAGATTATATATTATTTCTTACAGTCATTTAATACTACTGTATATGAAATTAGCTTTGATTTAACTTTACTTAGTAATGTGTTTTGTAATGTGAGATACAGGTCAGTAGTGTGTGTGTGTGTGTGTATGTGTGTGCACAAGTGTGTGTATCAGTTCCATTTATTTTTATAAATTTCATAGAGTTGTCTCTATATAAATAAGACAAAGTCTCACTTTTTTCTTTTACAATAATTGTGTTTACTTTTTGATTGACTGAGTATGTGAGAATTCAGAACAATGTGAAAAGAAGTGGGGAGAGCAGTTGCCTGCTTAGTCTCAGTCTCAGGGGAAGCATTTTAACACTTCACAGTCAGACATGGTATTAACAATAAATAAGATTTTGTTTTAATCTTTCTTCTCCCATGCTAGGAACCAAACTCAGGACTTTGTCCATTCTAGACAAGTTCTCTGTCCTTGAACTATTCCACTGGATTCATAGATTTTCTTTTTTCTTTCCCTTTTTATTTCATTGACTTTGCTACTTGGCAATTTATAGATATATATGATGTTTTCAGATTACTCTTGTCCTCTTATTCCACCCCCCCCCCATTACTGATACTCTCGTTCCTCAATTTCTGTCCTAGACTTATGACTTCTACATTGTGACCTATTTAGTTTACCTAGGGCCTTGTTTGTGACAATTGGATTGGAATTCTCCATTGGAGTCTAGTGGGGTCATCAGGGGGTACACAATTGCATACAGTGGTCCCTCTTTTCTTTGTTCAACAGAGAAATAGTTCAACAGAGAGGGCCCCTAGGCCCCTCCCCCATCTATACCTGACTGTTTACTGGCATATTTTTATGCAGACCCAGTGCTGAAAAGAAGTGGTAGATGAGAGCTCCTTAAGGCTCTGAAACATTGTGGAAGATGGGGTGGCTGCAGAATGAGTCTTATAGGCATGGAACAGCCATTGTAGTTAGGAACTCCCAGTGGCTAAGGATAACCTCTTTTTAAAAATTGATATCACTCATCACACTAAGCAGACCTCCTAGTTTATAGTGAGAGTTTGCCATGAATGGCTGTTAAATATATGTTTTTGCTGCTTGCAAAGAGGGATATTTATTTTCTCTTTTATTCTTTTGACATTCTGTAAAGTGTTGAAAGTTGAACATTAAACCAAATTTTTATTTCTTGGACAGCTCTATTTAGTCCTGATACATTATCTCCTTTTTCTATGTACAGCTAAAACTGTTTGCCAATTATTGGTTTAGAATCTTTGCATCTATCTTCATAAGGAATATTGGTACAGACATCTCTTATAATGCCTTTCTCGTGTTTTGGTAGAATGTAAAACTGGCTTCACCCTGGACAATAGGAATTGCTCCTCCTTCCTCTACCTATCTGCTGAAAGAATAGTCTGTTTTGTTTCTGTCTTTTCCTTTTTGATAGGCTTTACAAGTTTTTCACTGAAATTCTCTCTCTGAGCCTGGAGGTGGTTCTTGAGGAGAAGAATTTTTATGTTTACTGATAATCCATCTACACAATTGAACTAGTCACACTTACCAGCATAGAGTCATCCACAGATCTCCTTATCCTTGTTCTAGTGTTTATAGGATTTGCTGCTAACACCACTTTACCTCTCCAATTTAACAGTTGTGTTGGGTTCTTGTTTTTACTGGCACTGGACATTGAACCTAGGGCCTGAATCATACTCGTCAGGTTCTCTGCCACTGAGCTACAATTCCCCCCAACTTGGCCTGCTGGGCTGTATTGCTAGCTCTTAAACTTTTATCTAGTTCTTTCGCATATTTTCTTTACTTTCTTAAACTTCTTTGAGAAGTTAGTGTTAGTTAGTGTTTCTTTAGGACTCAGCCTTCCTTAAAGTCAATTTCTGTTGCCTGTTTCCTTTATCCTTGTATATAGTCCTATACTTTGTGGTCTTGCATACCTTAGTACTTTTGTTAGAATTTGGGCATTTTAAGTAATATATTGTGGCAACTCTGGATTTAATTATTATGTACATTGCTACGTTTTCTTAAAGATTTTTCTGAGCTAATTTGTAGAGTCTGTGTTTGTCATGTATGGCCTTTTGAAGACCTGTTCATTCACTTAGTGATCAGCTAGTGAATGACCAAAACTTCCTGAAGTGTCTCTCTAAGGAGAGGCTGCAGCTGCTTGTTGGGACATTCTCTAGCATCCTACCAAAGAGTTTGTAATTTCATCTTAGCCTCTGTTTGCTGCTTGTGCAAGCCTCAAGGTCTTTCAGAGATAAGGCCAGGCAGAAGTTCTCAGACCTTTCCTGAATTATATGCATAGCGAGGAACAGAAACATAACTTTGTAGATTTCTAGGAAAATGAGGGTTCTTTCCCCCTTACAACCTGCTGTGGGTATCTCCTTCCTGGGTAACTCTGTCAGATTGTTTATTCAACTGTTGTTTATCTCATAGTTGCTGCTACCTTGAGCAGCTGCAATGTGAAAAGAATTGTCCCTGCTGGCTTTAACAACTGTCCCCGTGGGAAAGAGTATTTACATTGAGCTAACTTTTAAGTCAGGTTGAATATAGAAAAAATTGGAAGTGAGATTTATCTGAAGAAGGACCAGGAGTTCAAATCTTGCCAGTTATCTCTGCTGAACTGGCCTTTGGAGGTGTTTCAACCCTGTTCTGCCTTCCCCAGAGACTTTTGGGTAGCTGTTTTTCACTGTGCTTGAGGGGCTATTGACTTTCAGCATATCTTGGAGCTGGAGAAAGGGGTCTAAGGATGGATATGTTAAAAATTCCATGAAGCTTCCTATGTGTACATTGGCCTTTTTAATTGAGCTGGTGCTCCAGGGACTGTCATCTCCTTAGGCTACTTCTCAGAACTTTGGGAGGGATGAATGCTGCTAGTGTCCCTGTAATCTACAGAGCAGAGAATACTGTGCATTCTTTACTCTGGTGATGACATTCCCAGCAAAGCTTAGCTAGAAGAGTCCAAATAGATAAGAATACTTTAGAGTAACATTCATGGTCTGATCAAAGGTAGAGACAGACTTAAAAGAGGTACCAACCTGTGCATATATGTGTGTGTGTGTGTGTGTGTGTGTGTGTGTGTGTGTGTGTGTGTGTTCCAGCAAGCTCAGCAGAGCAGGGAACTGGTTTGGAGTTAGGGTTAACAGAGCAGGTAGAGAAAAGATCATAAGGCAATAAAATGCAAAATACTGTATAGGTCAGGAAGAAAAGAAGGAACCGGGGCCAGTGAGATGGCTCAGTAGTAAAAGGTTCTGTTCTCCATTCCAACACTGATGACTTGAGTCCAATACCTGGGACCTACATGGTGGAAGGAGAGAACAGACTGTTGCAGGTTGTTCTATGACCTCTGCATGTACACTGTGGCATGTGCGCGCGCGCGCACACACACACGCACACACACACACACACACACACACACACAAATATACACAAGTGTAGAAAAAAGGGAGCTGGTTGTTGGTGGCACACACTTTTAATTCCAGCACTTGGGAAGCAGAGGCAGGAGGATCTCTGTGAGTTTGAAACCAGCTTGGCCTACAGAGTGAGTTCCAGGACAGCCAGGACTACACTTAGAGACCCTGTCTTAAAGAACCCAAAACAACAACAGCAACAACAACAACAACAAACAAAAAACAAAAAAACCATATAAAAGACAAAACAAAACAAAAAAGGACAAAGAATAGAAGGAACTTAATGATTTTGCAGATAGATCTATTCATACAAGGAACTGAAAAAAGAGAGGAGAAACAGTGATCAAGTGATGATTCATCTCATAAGAATTTAGAGATTGGAGCATTATCAGTTGACTGAAAGCTAGCAAGATTGCTCAGTCAATGATGTACTTGCCATAGAAGCATGAGAAACTGAGTATGGTCCCCAGAACTCACATAAAACAGGCAAGAATTTCAGCACATGACTATAGCCACAGTGCCCAGAGATGGAGACATGTGGATCCCAGAAGTTTATGGCCAGCTAGTCTAACTGAATCAGAGAGCTCCTGGTTAAGGGTGACATCCTGAGTCAGAGAGCTCCAGGTTCAGGGTGACATCCTGTGTCAGAAAATAAGGTAGACAGTTATAAGGGGAGACAGCTAACGGCAATATCAGAGCTTTATATGCATGCACACTTTCTTGAATCCCTCGCCATGTGCATATCTACATGTGAATACATACAAACACATGAAGAAACAGTTGATGGACAACTTTCTGTCTTACCGAAGTCACGAGTAGTGATCAGTGAGGCAAGGGTTGTATTATGCTGCAATAGGAGGTGACATCATGTTTCTCACATATGGTTATACCCTTGAACCTAATAACATGCCTCCCTCTAGAAGAGATTTTGTTGCACATTACAGAAAGTAGGCACAAGAGATTAATTCACCCATGTGAAGTATCATTTAGGGGGATATTGTTTTCTGAGTTAGATACTGAATGGATCAAAATGTCAGCAACTGGAGATCAGAGCCAGACATTTTCTAACAGAAAGTATGTGTGGCTTGGTTACCTATGAAAAGACCTAAGGAATGGCTCCATCTTTAGGCTAAATATAAGGAACAGGTCAGGAGACAGTAGCCATGGATGAGATGACAGGAGGATAATTAAGGCAAAACATGGAATATATTGAAAACCCAGCTAAGAAATGTAGAAATATTTGAGCAGGGAGTACCAGCCCCAGGAAGTTGCCAGGCAGTAGCTTGCTATGATATCCCAATTTACCATAGAAATATAACTATGGCAACAGAGGGAGGACAGATTGGAGAAGGAGGATGCTGGGAGGTGGAGAGACTAGTTGAGAAACCTTTGGGGGAAAAAAAAAAAACCCTGATTTTTCTAAAGTAGAGATTAAAAGGTGTGGAATATTTTAAGATATAAGACCAAACCAGTTTGCCAATTCCTTAGATACAATTAAAAACATTAATCTGTGGCCTGAGAGGTAGCTCAGGGGAGAAAACATCTGCTGTGCAAGCCTGAAAACCAGAGTTCAATCCCTGGGATGCATGTAAAGACATGAGAGAGCAGACTCCGCCTCTGACGTGGAGCCATCATGTTACCCCCCACATTAATAACAATAGATAAGGATTTTTAAAAAAGAAGCATTAGTTTGTAGCTTTCCTTTTTGCTGTGGTTTACATCTAAACAAGTAGTTAAAAGCAAAAAAGGTTGCTAAAATTGAGCCTAACTCTGTAATTGGTTTTAGCTGCAATTTATTCCCCATTGTTTCAGGGGAATGTTCATATATTCTGAATAAAACTCTCAGTCAGTGTTTGAGTTGTGGTACCTTCAGAATGTTCTCAATGATGGATTAAAATATCTGGAAATGGAATGTATTCTCATCCATTACAAGATTTTTATCGAGATTTGAATTGCTTTATTAAATGTAATACCAGGAAGTTGAAAGGGTAGCTGGTTCGATGCCAATTATTTTTAAAGTATGATATAAATACACCTGGCACATTCTAGATAATGTGTAAGATTTTTAGAAACTAAAGCTGCCGGCCTTGCTGCCGGGTGGAATTTGTCATTTTCATACGTAGTTAGGTTCTCACTGCCCTCTAGTGGTTGGTGGCCCCAAACCTGTAGGCTGGTGAAAAATTGGACATAGACTATGACACAAGACTATACCCTTGACCTTGTCTGATCAGTCTGATCATGAGCCTGTTCTGTGCCAGCTCTGGGGGTCCAGGGAACACAGTCCTTGACTAGATCTACTTCCCAACTTTCTTGGTTTGAGTCCCAATAGCCTTGATCATTTACAGGAGAGAGGTATGTGCTACAGGGTTTGTTTTTCTAATGTCAGTATTCTATTTATTATTAGAATAGAAACATCATTTGTCAAACTCATACAAGCTAGAGCGACCTACCACATGCCTATGACTAAAGCACTCTGTGGGGGTTTTCTACATGGAAAAGAGTTCTGTGTCTTTGACAGGGCTGCCAGTCCTCAGCTCTTGCTGGGGTCCTTTGCAGGTGTTTGTGCTCAGCTCTTTGCTGCTACTACACACACCAAGTAAGTTTCAGACTGCTTGAGTGTTTCCTTTCTTTAATCCTTGTAGGTTTGGGTTCTCATTGTATCGGAAGTATTTTTATCAAGAAGCAGAATCCCAAATGGTTGTTTCTTTAAACAACAGCTATCTACCTTAAACTAAACAAATACAGAACGTGAATGGTGAGCTGCTTAGACATTTGCAGAAAGACCTTCAGACTGGTTAAATGAGGGAGAAAATGTCACCTCTGTAAAGTGCCTGCTTGATGGTTTCTGTGTGTGGTATGTTCTTACAAGTTCAGTGTGTGTTATACTGAGCAATAGAGTTAGTAGAGTACCTAAGGCCAGGAAGAGTGTGCCTGGACCAAGGGAACAGGTAGCTACTACCATTGATATCTGCTATATCCTGTTTTGTTGTTGGGAGTCAAGTCAAGGGCTTTATGTTTATTAGGTTGACCTCTTCCTGGGCCCTGACCTTCTGGTATTTTTACTTCCTTGTGTTAGTGGAGGAGACTCATGATATCTCTCAAAACCAGGAGGAAAAATTTGGTGTAGGTTTTTAGAAGAAATGATCTGTCATTCTTAAAAAAAAAATAGTTTTAATTTTAGTTATGTGCAAGTGTGTCTCTTTGTGAGTATGTGTACCTGAGTGCAGTGCCCATGGAACCCAGAAGAGGGAGAGAGATCCTCTGGAGCTTTAGTTATTGTTGACTGTGAGCCACCTGGCTTGGGTGCTGAGAACTGAATCCAGGTCTTCTGTAAGAGAAATACATGCTCTTACCTGCTGAGCCATCTCTCCAGCCCCTCTCATAAATTTTTATGTCAAATTTGGCTTCCAAATATTTGATTAAAACTGATGTTGAACTGTACATAAAGTTTTTGTTTGCCTCCCTTAAGCTGAAACTTCATAGTTATGAACTCCGATGTCACAGAAATGTAACAGGGGATAGTGACTCCAGGACATTTTAGCAGTTTAGCTAACTAGAGAATGAAATACTTCATACTTTGGAAAAGCATCAGTGGAACTTATCAGTGACACTTAGGTTTTATTTAACTAAAACAAAGGAAACTTCTAGAAAGAAGCCCTTAGTGTGAACATCACAGTTCAAATTCTAGGTCCCTTAGACTAGTTTAGAGCATCTGCAACCATAATTTAAGGAAGGGCTAGTAATGAATTTCCTCAGGACAGATGAGTATTTTTTGAGGCAGGGTCTCATAGCAGCTTAAGGTAGCCTGGAACTGATCCTAGTACAAGCTGGGCTTGAACTTGTGGCAGTTCTCCGGCATCAGCTTCCTGAGTTCTCTAAAATTGAATTTTTAGTTGTATTTGACTTTTCCTGTTTTATATTGACTCTTGCAGCAAGGGTGACTAATGAGATCACAGTGGAAGCTGCTTTAGCTATCAAAATCTTTTCCTCAGAAACTTACTTATTCAGCAACAGACCTGAGTGTTTTTTAATTAATTAGTTTTTAGACAACTTTGGGAATGTACACAATCTATATTGACCACTCTCCAGCTCTTTTGTGCCTCCCTCTCGCCCTGTTCATATCTATTCATTTTGTTTTGTGACCCACTGAGGTTAGCCAGGTGAACTGCAGGTTAGGTGCTCTCGGTTGGAGCCCATTAGGCTTGACAGAGGGTGCACAATGACAGACATTTCTCTATTGTATTCAGAAATGTGGGTTATCTGTCAAGAACTGAGCCAGCAGGTGCTTCAGCACTGTGTCTGGAATTACTCCCTTCCTCATCACTGGGAAACGGCTATGAAGTAGTGCATTAATACAGCCCATACTAGGAAGCCACCTGACATGGCAGCCAATGTTCCTTCTCTTGCTTTATTTCACTTTCATGTTATATCCACTAGTTATGAGCTAATTGTGCCTTTACTATTGACTTCTAGAGCTTATCTGGATTATTTTCTTTTATTTATAAGACAGAGTCCCACTGTGTAACTCTAGCTGACCTGGAACTCATGGAGATCAACCTGTCTCTGCCTTCTCCACTGCTGGGATTAAAAGCATTTGCCACCAAGTTCTGCCCACTTGTTTTCTTTTTGAGACAAGGTCTCATGTAGCCCAGGCTGGCCTCAAACTCCTTTTATATCTCTAAGTGCTGTGATTACAGGTGTGTAGTATATCACCACTCAGCTTTAGTTACTTTTGTAGTTTCATTTGGTCATTTCCTCTCGATAGTCAACTTATTAAACTTTTATTATTTACACGTTGCCCCAATCTTTAGATAGGAATAGATGAAAGCTGCTATTTATCTGGTACCTGCTACCTCCATGCCAGATGCCAGCAGCTGAGTGGAAGAGAGGGCTGTAGCTTCAGATGGCTCCTCTGATCTGATTCCAATGCATTGTATCACATACCTGAAGTCATTGCAGTTTGTTTCTTGGACCCCAGCTCAAGCCTTGCCAGAGGTGATGGCCCTTGACTGCCTCCTCTATTCAGTGGACCGGTTGTTCTTCAATCCAGTTCTCTGAGATTAATGTAGGTTGTGCCTTCTCAGGGTTACTCTGGCTGTACGTTTTGGGTGCCTAGGAGGCCTGTGGTTCCTTGCTTGGTCCTCTTAGTCTCACAGTCAACACATGCACACACACACACACACACACACACACACACACAATACATACACATACACAGAGAGAGAGAGAGAGAGAGAGAGAGAGAGAGAGAGAGAGAGAGGGAGAGAGAGAGGCATGCACACAGGCACACACATAGACACACAAGCATATACATTCATACAATATAACAAACATTTATATTGCATATCCATCTCTAAAAAAGGATAGTATGTATTCTTTGGAGCCTACTTTAGTATGGTGAACACCTGCGACATTCGTCAAATTGAGAAAAGTTTAGAGTCAAATCAAGAAAAGTGAATTGAGCCTCAGACACATGAACAACATTTTAAGTGTGCAATACCCACAGGTGGAAGATAGCGGCCCCTCCTGGACATTGTAGGTATGGACTGTTCAAACATGCATTTCCCCCCTTGCACACACTGGTTTTGATCCTGAACTGTGCCTCTGCCCCATCTCTTGACCCATTTGTCGGTGTGGCAGGCTCTATGGAAATCTCCTGCATGGTGACCCAGAGCCTGTTAGCTTTCACATGGTGGAAATTAGTCATAGGCTGCCATTTCTCTTGCTGCTCTTTCTGATTCCTTCATTCCCATATCTTACCCATAAAGAGTTAGGGTCACAGCCTATGCCCCAACAAGATAGTTTAGCCACCTGACCTTGATAAGCCACTTGAACAAACCAGATTCATGGTGAAAAAGCAGAATAGAGGTTTATTTAATGTGGCCACTCTGAGAGGAGGCACACATAGTTCTAGCCCCCCTCACCCACCTCAGTCCATCTTCAATACCTATTGAGAGGGTAAGATTTCAGTAGACAGCAAATGACATGCATAACTAGGCAGTGCCTGGCAGGTGAGCACCTCCCCTCCCCCAACATCCCCTTTGTCTAGTCTCTCCCACAGGATCCCAGGATCCTGTACATCTTTTTCCCAGACAGAAGTTTTCCCTCTGGCTGCCCCCAGAACTTTAGCTTTTTCTTTTCCTAGGAGGAGGTTGGGGTACTCTCATTTCTGGTGATCCACTGTTTGAATCGTGTGGTAGCCAAGGGGAGGGAGTGGCACAGGGCAGGCCAGTTACACGCTTATTTGTTTATTTGCGGAACAGTTTAGTTGTTTAATGTACTTTTTCCCACCAAAGACTTCAAGTTCATGTGGTCTTCTCTTTCTGAACTACATGAACTAAACAACCAGGGCCTATTGGCTTTCATTCTCTGAAAGGGGCAGAAGGGGGAAGCTCATGTGTTGGAGTAGAGTTCTTCCCCAGCCTTCCCAGGAAGCCCTGCCTGGCTTTCTGCTTTACTGGATGCTTCTACCTAAGCATAGATGGTGAAGCAGGCCAATGGGTGGGGTAGGGTAGTTGGCCTCCCTGTGGGTTTTATGACAAAGTTTAGGTCACACCCTGCTTTTCTCTTAACTTCCCACCCAATGATCTCCAGTCTCTCAAACCCACAGCCGCGAGAGCCGAGGTGTGCAGCGGCACTGGGGAGAGGTTTCGTATCTTCAGGGCAGAGAAGACCTACGCGGTGAAGGCTGGTCGCTGGTACTTTGAATTCGAGGCGGTTACTGCTGGAGACATGCGGGTGGGCTGGAGCAGGCCAGGCTGCCAACCGGATCTAGAGCTGGGTTCTGATGAACGTGCCTTTGCTTTTGATGGTTTTAAGGTGAGTAGCTTCCTGAGACCTGGCCTATCCCTGCTTGCATTGGAGTTGCTAGAACCCCCTGCGGTTCCTCGATGGTCTCACAGCAGACCTTGGTCATGTCCTTGTAGTCATCTGAGGACTCTTCCCCTGCTCTACAGAGCCAGTGAAATGTGCCAAAAGGTTGTTAAAGAGATAAGCCTTCCTTGTCTAGCGTAAGTGGTCAAGACGCCAGTGTGGTGGTGCATACTTTAATCTCAGCACCAAGGAAGCTAAGGCAAGAGTTCAGGGCTAACGTGGGCTTCATATAAGGAAACCTTGTCTAAACAAACAACCAAGGCAGCTTTGGTTTTATTCTTGCTGATGATCAGATACAGTGAACCAGCGCAAGAAATAACCTTCAAAAATTGAAGTTCCCTCTGCACCCAGCAGCCCACAGATAAGGAAAGATGCTCAGCCTGGAGACACAGATGGCAAGGAGACAGAGACGCTAGGGGAATTCTGAAATGTTATGCCTCTTGTTGCATAATTTAGTTAAAAAATTAAAAGCAACATGTTACATTGAGAATAATTTCATCAGTATTTTATACAAGTGCAATAAAACATTATATAACATATCACAATGAAGGTGGCATTCCAAATAAATTTAAGGGATTTATGTGACAAAATAACTCATATGACTAATTTTGTCCCTATAAATTAGTCTATGCCAGACTCATGTTTGTTGAAACTCTGTATCCAAGGGTATTTATGATAGACATTTTGCTTTGTATATCCATGTTTGGTTTGGGGCTTGTTATTTTCACAGCTATCTTCAGAGTATTTTTAGGTGTGATTTGAAGCTTTTCTGATGTTAGGAAGGAATGGAGAAGTTTCCAGAATTCCATCCTTGTTTAAGTAGCATTGACAGTGGTCGTAAGAAGAGGGATTTTATTTTGAGAGAGGTGAATATGAGAATGTTTTGTTGTTGTTGTTTTTTCCCTAAGGGGTTGGCATCCAGTTTAATTCTCAGCTCTTGTTTGTGCAAGTTGGAGTGGAGAAAAGCAACCCATATCATGGGAAGCATTCATTATAGTTTGTAAAAGTAAACTATAAAAGTGCATATTCCATGTGGTTAGATCAACTCTCAAAAGCATGGAGTAGCATTGGATTTGTTCATAATCCCCCACCCTGTGTTTTCATCAGGGATTTAGAATTCCCAGACTTCCCTCTATCCCCAGACTAGTGATTCTTACTAAGATCACCCTAGTGCTGTTCATCTGTCTGACTCTGTGACAAGGAACTCTTCCACCCTCCATAGGCCCAGCGCTGGCACCAGGGCAATGAACATTATGGACGCTCTTGGCAAGCAGGTGATGTCGTGGGCTGCATGGTTGACATGAACGAGCATACCATGATGTTCACTCTGAATGGTGAGATCCTGCTGGATGACTCAGGCTCCGAGCTGGCTTTCAAGGACTTCGATGTTGGTGATGGTAAGAGCCATGG
Organism: Onychomys torridus; assembly: GCF_903995425.1. Classification (NCBI taxonomy): domain Eukaryota; kingdom Metazoa; phylum Chordata; class Mammalia; order Rodentia; family Cricetidae; genus Onychomys; species Onychomys torridus. The sequence goes on from NC_050447.1 coordinate 56,237,362, forward strand.
TATTCTCCTGTTATTTGTATTTATGGTACAATGCAGCTTTTTATTCTGATTCATGACCAGCCCGGTAGTAGTTTCAGGGTGAATGGGCATGTGAGTTGCAGCTGTAAATTGCTAAGTGCCATGTGAGTGATCTGATCAGACATCCTTGAAATTATCTCAGCAGAAATGACATCTATCCCACTTAGAGAGGGTTTTGATGAGGTAGTGATGTCGGTGTGCAAAACAAAACAAGTGGTGGCCACTAAGATGGCATACCACAGCATTAACTTTCCATTCAGGATATTTGTGGTTCATCAGTGGTTTATAGTATTTTCTTGTCCATCAACTTCACAAAAAAAGGAACGAGAATCTGACATGGTTCAGGCCCTCCCTCTCTCAGTCTGGGATGACAAAGATGACAAAAGCCAGGTCTCATCTTCATGTAGACTGCAGTTTTTCAGGAGGTTGACACTTTCAAATTCCACTCAGTGTATAGATTCAACCATAAGGAAACCATTGAGGAGGTTTTGCAAAACATTAAATGGAGAACTACCAAGTGAGCCAGCTATGTCACTCCTGGGGATATGCTCAAAGGATGCTCTCTCTTACCACAGAGATGCATGCTCATATATATTCATTGCTGCTCTATTTGCAATAGCCGGAAATTGCAATCAGCCTAGATGTCCATCAACTGATGATTGACAGTGAAAATATGGCATATATGCACAATGGGATTTTATTCAGATATAAAAACATGAGTTCTGCAAGAAAATGGATAGAACTGAAAATTCACCCAGACTCAGACAGACAAATAGCACAAGTTCTTTCTTATATGAGGGTCCTAGATTTTAGTGTTTGTATATTTGCATATGTATGAACATGTGTCTGGTTATATTTAGGTCTTGAAACTAGAAAAGGAAGCATGAGAGAGGGAATAGGAGGTTTTGAGAGTCATAGAACATGTGAGACATGAAACCCAAAAGGATGCTACTGGGACTAGAAGGACATAAAGTGGTAGAAGGATGTGTGAAAAAGGAGAGACTCAGTTCAAACAAATTCTGCAATGCAACCTAATACAGTATTAATGTTAATTAGCATTCAAATTATGACATCCTCTTGATTATTAGATCCCAGACAAATGACTTAATACCTTGGTTGTTATCTTACAAAAATGGGGTTAATATTAAGTAATATATGGGAAGATGCTCACAAATTATTAGCTCACTATCTACCACAAGGGAGCATTAGCTTTCTTTTGCTTCTAACCCCCAAATTCAGATTTATATGAAATAAAATTTTGGCTCATCTAGTTGAAGTTGTACATGTGGAATCCTGTCCTTATTTCAGGAAGGTTAAAGAATGAGGTATTTGCTAATTCTTAGGAAATGTTTATGGTCTGTTCTATCTTCCTTTGTAGTCCCAGCTATAGTTTTCTTTTATTTATTTATTTATTTACTTACTTACTTATTTATTTATTTATCTATCTATTCATTCATTTATTTATTTATTTATTTATTTATTTATTTATTTATTTATTTATTTATTTATGGTTTTTCAAGACAGGGTTTCTCTGTCTAGTTTTGGCACCTGTCCTGGATCTCACTCTGTAGACCAGGCTGGCCTCGGACTCACAGAGATCCACCTGGCTCTGCCTCCCGAGTGCTGGGATTAAAGGTGTGTACCACTGACCTGGATCAGCTATAGGTTTTTATGGCTTGTGTTTTGATTCACATCCTGGGGAATGCCAGTTTCTAGGCTGTGCTTGTGTGCTCATCACACATGCTCTGCTGTGGGGACAAAGGTTCACACTAGAAAGTAAAATCTTATTAAAGTCATTTGTTCTTGACTACAAGAAGCAACTTCACCATAAGATCTATATCTGTTTCTAATCTATATCTATCTATCTATCTATCTATCTATCTATCTATCTATCTATCTATCTAGTGTGTGTGTACAGAGTTACAAATAGGGTAGGCGTGGCTGGGCCTGATATAATCAGTTGAGCTCATTTGCATTAATTATCCTAAGACTCATTGCCAGAAAGCCTTTCTTTAAAAGTATATCACTGGGCTGTCACTGGTAGGATGTCAGTTAAGGTAACTGACTAGAAGATCACAAATGCAAAGGGCAGACAAGAGGGACCAACATTCTGTAGATGATGGGTTTGTACAAAGCTCTATAGAAACCTGTTTCATTGTGTTGGGATATTACTCCCTTGAGACAGGATTTTCACTGAACTGGAAGCTAGCTGGCAGCCAGCAAGCCTCAGGGATCCTCCTGTCTTTGTCCCCACAGCTCAGGAGTTATAGGTGGATGTGTGTAGTCATGCCTACTTCCTATGTGAGTACTGGGGATTTGAACTAAGTTTCTCATGCTGGAGTAGCTGGCACCCTTAGACAGTGAGTCATCTTCCCAGTCCTACCCCCATAACTATTTCCTTGTTTACTTACTTTATATTTTATGTATTTTGTATTCATAGATAAGTGCCCTCAGTTAAGGGGCTCTTTTGAATTTGTTCACAGCTATAGCCCCAGTGTGTAGATCATGAGCATGCCCTGGGTGTTTATTAAATATTTGCTGGGGCAAGTATAGTAGTATTTGAAGTGAGAACATAACCAGGATCAGTGATTAGCAAACTGAGGGCTTTGGGCCAAGTCCCTATCTACCATCTTCTTTTGTAAATAAAGTTTTATTGCATTATAGCTATGTTACTCATATATATGTTTATACACATACACCACACACACATGTATACATGTGTGTGTGTGTGTGTGTGTGTGTGTGTGTGTATAGTCTATCAGTAAGAATTCCATGGAAAAAGAACCTATACTCACTTGTTACTTCTATAATTTATATGATTACAGTTATATAAAAATGAACTAGAGAGATAGCTCATTGATCAAGAGTACTTGCTTCTTTTGAAGAAGACCTGAGTTCAGTTCCTAGCATCCACAACCTTGTATTTGTAGGTGACTCACAATCCTATATCTCTAGATTTAAGGTATCTGACATCCTCTTCTGGTCTCAGTGGACACCTGTACACACATGGTACACATAAATTTATATATGCATATACATATACACATAACATTAAAAATAAACATTTAATAAAATTATATAAAAGTCAAGAGAAATTTGATGTTTGGTATAAATATTTCCTTCATGAAAAATTGAAAGGATGTTGTGAAAATAAATCTGTTTTAAGCTGATTATAAATGCTATTCAAAACCAAAAACATTTTAAATGGAATTTAATTATCCTTACCAACTCCCTGAGAAATGTTAATTGTAAAGCAGTATAAGAAATAATATAGTCATTCTTTTCTATTCTTCACCTAAAATGATTGTATAGTTAACATTGTTATATCAGTTTTATTGTTCTTTCCCATTTTATTCATGTCTGTACTGTGTGTGTGTGTGTGTGTGTGTGTGTGTGTGTGTGTGTGTGTGTGTGTGTGTACAGGTGTTTATGGAGGCCAAAGATTGACATTGGGTGTCTTCCACTATTGTGCTCTGCCCTATCATTTGAGGCAGGGTCCCTCTCTGAACCCAGAGCTCACTGACTTCTCTGACTGGCTAGCCAGTTAGTTCTAGGATCTATCTTTTTTTTAAACCCTACAGTGCTAAGCTTACAGACATGTTCAGCCATACCTGGCTTTCTTATATGGATGGCCATCATCTAAATTCAGGTTCTTAGGCTTGGGCAGCAGTTGCTTTACTGACTGAACCATCTTCCTACCCCCTGACTTTTACTTTTTTAGTCATAAGATGAATTTTAATGGCTGCCCATATTTAATCTTGCATATATATCAACCATTCTTTTTACTATAGGAAGATTGATTTCTCCTTCTTTTTCTGTCTGAAATTAAATTCAGTGAACTCGCACAATAAGTTGTAGACATATTTTACTTTAAAACCATAATCCATGTTTATTGCTGCTCTGTTCACTGTAGCAAAGAGATGAAACCATCCTAGATGTCCATCAACAGAGGGATGGATTATGGAAACCTGGTACATGCTTAAAATGGTATTCAGTGCCAAAGAAAAGTGAAAAATATTTTTTTCAGAAAGGAAACAATTACATATTCTCCATCATTGACAGATCCTAGCCTATGATATATGTGGGGGTACAGTATAACATATAGAAAGGAGACCAAACAAGAAAGGGAAAATAGTAGGTGATGAGGAAGGAAAGAATGCAGGTAGGTAATGGACATGAGTCATGAAAGAGGATATAAAGTTAATTGTTTCTCTCAGTTCAGCTCTGTCAAGCATTTTTCATCCTTTTGTGGTAGGTAGAAACATGAACTGTATTTGTAGTGAAAGTGAAATTCAGTGTGAAGTTCCCAGCTTCAGCAGGGCTGCTCTAAATGTACAGAAGTTCATTGAGATGGATAGACGATGGAGCTGGTTAATCGGACTCTGCAGTGTTTTTTATTTGCAAGATTTGTTCTTTACCATAAATCTTAATTATTAAAAAACATGTTCCTATCATGTATGTTAGAGGAAAAGGGGTTGACTCTCTGAGAATGTATACAACACGCAAAGGGTCCAGTTGCTCTCCTGAGTGGAGCTAAGACTTAGGTCCAAGTCACCTGAGTGTCAGGTAACATGAATCTTAAAAGATCTTATTAATAAAAGAAAACCTGGAGTCAGGTATTGGGGTGAATGCCGGAAGATCAGAGAAACAGAACAAACCACAGCCACCTCACCTCGACAATTTCTTAGCTGATCTTGTTTCCTCAAACTGGAAGCCTCTGAGTCCTCATTGGAATGGATCTCAGCTGAACTGCTGCTAAAAGTTAAGCATAAAAGCTTAACCAGCTCTAGTTCTTGGTTTTCATGCCTTATATACCTTTCTGCTTCCTGCCATCACTTCCTGAGATTAAAGGTATGTGTCACCATGCCTGGTTGTTTCCAGTGTAGCTTTGAACTCACAGAGATCCAGATGGATCTCTGCCTCCAGAATGCTAGGATTAAAGGTGTGTGCTACCACTGCCTAAACCTATGTTTAATATAGTGGCTGTTCTGTTCTCTGACCCCCAGATAAGTTTCATCAGGTGCACAATATATCAACCACAGTGTCAGGCTCTTGTCAACCCCTTCCCAGGACTGACTGCCTGAATGCCCTGCTCCTAGATGCTGTTCTGGAGATGTTATTGAATCTTCTTTCTCTATCCTTCCTCTACTCCAAATACCTCTTCTTAGAAGGATAGTGTGGCATTTGGTTTACCTTTTGGTATATCTTTTGGCCCCTCAGCAAATGATGAGAAGTTTGGGGCTGGTATCTCTGTGCTATTTAACTTTATTTCTAGTTTCTGGCACATGGCAGCTGATATTTGTCAAATAAAGAAACTTCATGTGGTTTCTCAATGAATATGAATAGCATGTCCCACATAAACCTCACACTTGTTCAGAAGGATAGCAAGGTTTTTTGTGTGCAGAATTCTGGAACTGGATTCACCATACACAGCATGAGTATTAGACTTGAAGAACATGCCATACAAGTCATTGTATCCATATCATTCCAACACATTTCTTTCTAGAAAGGATGTTGCCGTGTACTGTTTCAGTAAGTGAAGTATTTGTGGTGGGAACTGTCCCTTGTTTTCATAAGAAAATATGCATTCACTGGAAGAAATTTGTCAAGGGACATAAGAAAAGAAAGACCAAAAGGTGTTAAAAGTCTTTATAAAAGAAGCTTTTGGATAAACATTCTGGTATTTTCTTCTCTGGAAACAGTGTTTGCTCTGTGAAATGCATGTCCATGAATATTTTCTTTTATATATATATTTTTTTTATTAAATTTTTTTCTTTCCTTTTACATAACAACCCATTCTTATATATGAATGAACCTTTGAAGAATAAACTTTCAAAATCTAGATATTATTCCACCCAAGAGCTTTATACATTATTAAAGCAATATAGACTTGTGAATAGAGATTTAGTGTCTTTTCCATATCTAACTCTTTGTATGTGTCACTAGTTAGCTTAATTAAAAAGATAAACTACTTTAAATGTACATCAGAAAGTCAGAGAAGTAAACTGACACTCAAAGGTCTACCATGGAGATATTTGCAAGTCTTTTGTGTCTTTCCAGCCCATAATTTCTCCACAAACACAGTGATCAGAAATAAATAGATGTTTGTTGTCCAAGGAGCTGACTCTGTCTTATTGTCTCTTCAGTGGTGTCAGATGGAGGGTTACACTTCCTAATTGGCACAAATGAAGTTCAAGTTTCTCCCATCTGTTCTATACATCCAGTCCAGCCCTTTGATTCCCTGGGGACCCTTATTTGCATCAACTTTCCTGACTGCTGTAGCATGGGCTGTCAGGCACAGCTGCAGCTGATTCAAATCTAACTGAAAACTGGTAATTTACACTACTTGGTACTTAGCTGGATGTGTCCTCCCCTCCTTGGTGGTAGCACTACTACATTGCCATTCTTTTGCATTTTTACCAATGGAAACAGACAGGGGGAGAACACTGAACATTATTGGCTTAAGGTTTATTTTATTATAATTTTATTTTCTGGGTGTGTATGTCTATGTGTGTAAGCCACGAGTGTACCAGTGCTCCTGGAGATAGAGGGTATTGGATCCACTGGAGCTGGAGATAGGCTGCCCATGTGACTGCTGTGAACCAAATTCAGGTCTTCTGCAGAGTAGTACCTGATCTTAACTGCTGAGCTATCTCTTCAGTGCCAGGGAATAACTGTGATTGTTACTGTCTTATAGCATAGCAGGTGGGCTTCTAGTATTAGGAGTCATTGATGTGATTTTTACTGTCTTATGGTACAGAGGGTGCTGAACACAATTTTCCTATGGACCTACTTGGACCCTTTAAAGCTATACTTTGCACCCCAATGGACGTTGCTTGTGTGCTGGCTGCCCAACATTAATGTGAAATGTTATGGTGAGAAATGAGGAGTATAAAGAATGTTTTCCCTTTGGAAAGAGGCATCCCACATCTGTTGCAAAAGTAATACTATCTAACATCATCAACAACAGATCCCAAAGATCTCTAATGAACAATTAGCAGTATTATGACAATTTTGTTCTTGTCTAACAATGGAAAGATTAGCAGATTCTGCTTTTTGTTAGATTAGTTTATCAAATATTCTATTAGTTTTTGTCTCATTGTTCAGTGCGTGTGTGATGTGTATATGTATTCATTTAACTTGGGCATATTATATTTATGTATGTGCATATATAATCTATGTATAGTACATATACACATATATACATCTATACATATGCATACAGTTATGTTCTCTCACATGCATTTATATACATTTTCCTAGGCCTAGTCTTAACTTATCCCAGGAGGGAGAAAAGTCTCTTCAATGATCAGAGTAGCTGTGAACACTTCAAAATTTTTGATTATTTTTGTTTTATCTGTGTAGGTGTTTTACCTATATGTATGTGTATATACAGTGTGTACAGGGTGCTCAAGAAGTCCAGAATCTGGTGTTGCATACCCTGAAACTAGAATTACAGAAGGTTGTGAGGCTGCACGTGGATGCTAAGAACTGTAACCATGTCTCTGTTGGAACAATACATGCAATACATGCTCTAAGCTCTGAGCCATATATATAGTTCTAGACACCTTTCAAATGTTTGTCTGCAGCCATTTACTCCTTGAGAATACATATGAAGAAGCCAGTGGCACTGGCCATGTCTGATGTGACATATTGAGCCTTTTAGCTAGTTGAAGAACAAAGCAAAGAGATCCACACTCCTCTTGGTCCTTGGTCCTTCCTCACTTTCATTCATAAAAGAATGTATACCTGATGGTGTGGAGGCACTGGGAAGGGGTCCTTATAAGAATGGACACTCCAAGATTCCTAGAGGTCAGGTGGAGGGATGTACTTTCATAGGGTCTTTAGTTAGTAAATCTCAATGCCAGGATCATATACCTCTACTCTTATAACGTTAGCAGTTTCTTCATTATACTGTGTTCTTTCCAGGTGGATGGTTTTGTCAGAGCCAGGACTTAAGAAGCAATCTGCTTGTTATGCCTTACTAGGAGAATCTCACATTAAACACTCAAGATCATGATTTCTGTTTTTGTTTCAGGCTTCATCCCTGTGTGTAGCCTAGGGGTGGCACAAGTTGGCAGGATGAACTTTGGAAAGGACGTCAGCACTTTGAAATATTTCACCATCTGTGGCTTACAAGAAGGCTATGAGCCATTTGCTGTTAACACAAACAGGGACATCACCATGTGGCTGAGCAAGCGGCTTCCTCAGTTCCTCCAGGTTCCATCAAACCATGAACACATCGAGGTTTGCCTTTCCTTTAATAATCAAGCCTTTTCTCAAAAGTAGAAGTGGGATATCTTTATGTATAGGAACTCCTACATGAACAGTGATTGTCAAGTCATTAAAATGCTAACTGATATGTATTACATAGTGGTGGCAGCTAAGCAAAGGATTAATCTCTCCTTAGGCACTTTATCCAGTAACTTACCAGCTGATGAAGAGCATTATTTTATGCACAGTGTTGGACTAGATCTGGATGTGTATAGCTGTGACATGAACTGGACAGCCTGTCTTTAGAGTTAGGGCAGGACTTCATTATTATAGTTATCCGTAGGTATCCACATGGAATTGATTATATGTTTCCCTTGACACCAGCATCTGCAGTTGCCCAAGTCCAGCATTCCCACAGAACCTATATAAATCATCCTATGCACTGACAAACGTTTCTAAATTAGCTATAATGTACAGTACAACGTAAGTGCTATATAAATACTTGTATTATATTGCTAATGAGAAGAAAGTGGTCATATTCAGTATAAATTTATTTTTCCCCAAATACTCTGCATGCTTCAGGTGAATCATACATTGAACCTGTGGATAGATAGGTCCTGATGTGTAGCCACAATATGTTGCTCTAGCTTCATAGTCTCCTACAAAATGCTGTTTGGGGTGGATCATCTTCAGAGTCTGTCCACATAAGATGCATTGGTTATTGTTAAGATCGAGAGATTGACAGTGGTGATTAGAATGGGAACTATGACATCTTAGTTTTGTTTGCATGATAAAATTGCCATGACAAAAAACAATGTAGGGAAGAAAGAGTTTATTTTAGCTTACAACTCCAGGTCAGGTTCCAGTTCCAATTCATCACAGAGGGAGAGTCCCAGCAGTGGGAATTGAAGGGAGTTGGTTATATCACAACCATAGTTAGGAAGAAAGGGCAGTGATTACATCCATGCTTGTGCTCACCTCATTTTGTCCACTCTAGGACAAACCAGGGTTCCCTGCCTAGGGAATAGTGCTACTCACAGTGGGAAGGTCTTCCCACCTCAATTAACTCAGTGAAGATTTTTTTATAGACATGCCCACAAGGCAATATAGTCTAGATAATTGTTCTTCCCAAGTGATTTCACACTGTGTTCAGTTGACACTCAAAACTAACTGGCTTCTTCATCTGCTAGGTAACAAGAATAGATGGTACCATTGACAGTTCTCCATGTCTGAAGGTCACTCAGAAGTCCTTTGGTTCTCAGAACAGCAACACTGACATCATGTTTTACCGCCTGAGCATGCCCATTGAGTGTGCGGAAGTCTTCTCAAAGACAGTAGCAGGAGGGCTCCCTGGTGCAGGCCTCTATGGGCCCAAGAATGATCTAGAGGATTATGACGTGGACTCTGATTTTGAGGTTCTGATGAAGACAGCTCATGGTCATCTGGTGCCTGATCGCATTGACAAAGACAAAGAAACCCCAAAGCCAGAGTTCAATAACCACAAAGATTATGCTCAGGAAAAGCCTTCACGCCTAAAGCAAAGGTGATTAGCAGAGATAGTGTGGTGGCTTGTCTGGGCTGGGGTTACTGTTTGTGTGTATATACACTTGTGTGTGGGTGCACTTGTATTTCAGCATGTGTGTGTGAGTGTGTGTGTGTGTGTGTGTGTGTGTGTGTGTGTGTGTGTGATATTCAGAGAGAGGGAGAGAGAGAGAGAGAGAGAGAGAGAGAGAGAGAGAGAGAGAGAGAGAGAGAGATTGATTGATTGATTAGGCCAGAAGAGGATGCCTGGTGATTACTCTTCTCATTCTCTACCTTATTTTTGGAGGTAAGGTCTCTCACGGAACCTGGAGCTTGCTGGTTCTGCTAGCTCTTCTGTCCAATGAGCTCCAGGAATCCACCTGTCTCTGCCCCTCTAGTTCTAGGATTACAGGCATATACTTTTACACTTGGCTGTTTACATAGGTACTGATGATCTGAACTCAGGTCCTCATGTGTATGTGGCAAGCAGTTTACCTAATACAATGTCTCTCTAGCCTTTGGTTTGGATGTTTTGAGACAGAATCTCACTCTGTATGCCAGGCTGACCTGGAATTCATGCCAGTCTTCCTGTTTTAACCTCCCATGTGCTGGCATTACAGGTGTGAAGCACCAAGATCAGCTACAGTATGTTTTTTAAGTTATATGGTTATTAAGTGGCCCAACCTGTAGTAGAGGGTAAAGGATTTTTAGTATTCATTCATTCATTCATTCATTCATTCATTCTCAGAAGAGTTTATAGAGAAGCATAACACAACTCATGGTTTTCTAATTATGAGCCCAAATATCATATGTTCAGTTATCTATATTTCCATTCTTGATTGAGACTTAAAGAGTATTCCCTATAAATCAGTGGTTCTCAACCTGTGGGTCATGATCACTTTGGGGGTTGCATATTGGATATCCTGCATGTCAGATATTTATAATGATTCATAATAGTAGCAAAATTATAGTTATGAAGTAGCAACAAAATAATTTTATGGTTGGGGTTTACCACACATGAGGAACTATATTAAAAGATCACAACATTAGCAAGGTTGAGAACCACTGCTGCAAATACTATTTTCTGTGATCAGAGGGATGGGTAACCATAGCATCCTTTCCTGCATTGATCAGTGTTTCTCAAATGCAATGCTATTGCCACTCTGTTCAGGCCATTTTTTATTGTAGGGACAGCCCTAGGAACTAAAAGGGTGTTGAGTGATTCTCTTCACATGTACCTACTAGATGTCAGAGTGCTCCACTACCCAAGTTGGGACAACCAAAAACTTCTCCTATTATAGCCAGATGTTCCCTGGGAAGGAGAATGCCCTGTTGAAGACATTTTGGCTAATGATCTCCTATGCAAAGTGGACAGAACATGCTTATTCCTCCTCTCAACGTTGCAGATTCTTACTTAGAAGGACTAAGCCAGATTACAGCACAAGCCATTCTGCAAGACTCACTGAAGATGTCCTTGCTGATGACCGGGATGACTATGAGTACCTGATGCAGACATCCACGGTATGTGCCTGAAGCACTTGGTGTACTTTCCATCTCAAATGCTGTACTTTGATATATTGACAGAATTTTTTTGTTTTGTTTTGGAGGGTTCTAATGCAGGGTCTACTGTAGCCTAGGCTGGCTTTGAACTTGCTTTGTAGCTGAAGATGACTTTGAACTCCTGATCCTCCTGCCTCTATCTCCTATGTGCTAAGATGATAGGCATGTGTCACCACTCCCAGGTTATGTGGTGCTAGGGGATGGTATCCAGGACTTTCTGCATGATATACAAACACTCTGCTAACTGTCCTCAGCCCTTATTTTGTTTTTTTGAGACCATGTCTCACTATATATTCAAAGTTGCCCTTGAATTCTCTATTTTCGTACCTCAATCTTTGTAGTGGGGGTATTATAGGCATGTACCACCACACTCAGCTGAATAAAATTTTAAAAGTAATTATTTGCTTATATTTTTAGACATACTTTGGGGATAGAAATTTTGTAGCAAAGCTTGTATTATGATGTCTGTTAAGGAATGAGAACTATTTTAAGCAACAGTCCCTACAGACATCTATAATTCAGACTTTGATGTCTAGTTTCTTGATGAAATTTGACAATTCCACTGGACTTTTTAAAGTCCATATAATTTAGTTCATTTTAGCAAACTGTCTGAGAGCAGATCATTTATTATACTTTTCATGGGGCTCAACTTTTGCCCTCTGCTATTTTAAATTTTCAGATTTATTATCTAGAATGCCTAATTAGAAAAAAATAGTTGTATCTATTGTAGAGTGCTTCTCAGTTATCTTTTAAAGTTATTTGTTGTTATTTTATATGTATAAATGTTTGCTTGCATGTAAATGTGTACATGACATGCATGCAGTGATAGTGGACACACTCCCTTGGGAATGAGTCACAGGTAGTCGTAATCTACCATGTGAGTGCTGCAAACCAAACCCGAATACTCTACAAGAGCATGCTACTAGCTGCTGAATTGTCTCTTTAGTCTCTTGGTACTTCTATATATGAGTTTGATGTCCATGCACAAAGAAGCCAAAGGAATGACTTCAGATATTGGAATGTTTTATGTAAGAGAAAGGAGAAGCCACATATATGTAAAGAGGCCTGTGACCAAAGGGAAACTCTCACGCACTTGCAGACATTTAAGGAATTGAAAATTTATCTGTCTAACAAATTGATACCTATCTTGTGTGTGTGTGTGTGTGTGTATATGATACATATAAAACTACATGTACATATACATTCCTATGTACATGTATGCACATACATACCTAGGAATGTACAAACCTCCCATTGTTTGTCATATTTTCACATATAATCTTAAATTTCTCTTTTTCTTTTCTTTTTGTTTTTCAAGACAGGGTTTCTCTGTGTAGCTTTGTGCCTTTCCTGGAACTCACTTGGTAGCCCAGGTTGGCCTCAAACTCACAGAGATCCACCTGGCTCTGCCTCCTAATTGCTGGGATTAAAGGCGTGTGCCACCACCGCCTGGCTAAATTTTTCATTTCTTTGTGTGTGTATACATGTGTGTGTGTGTGTGTGTGTGTGTGTGTGTGTGTGTGTGTGTGTGTGTGAGAGAGAGAGAGAGAGAGAGAGAGAGAGAGAGAGAGAGAGAGAGAGAGAGAGAATGTGGAGGTGTGCCTGAGGAGGTCAGAATCACTTGGAGTTGCAGTGATGGACAGTTGTAAACTGCCCAGTATGTGTTCTTGGTTCTCTAGAAGAGCAAAAAATACTTAATAACCACTTGATATTTATCCTTTTGAATACTAGCCTCCTCTGCCTGTACCATTCTAATTCAGCCAAATGGTTTAAATAAAGAAGTATATTCTTGGGTAATTCAAAGGCTCAGATGACACCCACATTTTGTTTTGTCTTGCTTCACACTGCCCACACTTTGTTCCTCTGTCTCCACAGTACTATTACTCAGTAAGGATCTTTCCTGGACAAGAACCTGCTAATGTCTGGGTGGGCTGGATTACATCTGACTTCCACCAGTACGACACAGGCTTTGATTTGGACAGAGTGCGCACAGTGACTGTCACTCTAGGAGATGAAAAAGGAAAAGTACACGAGAGGTTGGTTCTTCCAGTGTTTTCCGCAGAATATTGTCTGAAAATATATTGATAGGCCTAGATACTCTTGTTTCTTGGATTTTTGTACTCCGGATATTTCCATTTATAGGATGATGTAATTAAGCAATTGATGTCAATGTCCTCTTTTCTCATGCATACAAACCAGCAAGGAATCTAAATATATTAAAAGCAAAAATCATATAATAAGAATACAACGTCCTTTGGAGTACGGATCACATGTTCTCCAGGTGCTGCAACTAAGGACTTCAGTTGCCAATATTAGGTCTTAGGATGAGAGACCAGTGAATTGAGGTGGAGTGTCTATGGTCTGATAAGCCTCCTGGGGACTGGCTGTGTGGTGGGGAGGGAGTGGGCTCGTAGCTTAGAGTGAGTTAGACAAGGGGCACACCTTTGAACTCAGACTGAGGACCAGTGGATTCTTTCCTCAGCTTTGCCCTTGACTCGCTGTGTGGCCTCGGGTAAGTCAGTTACATTTTGTGTACCATCCTTTCTCATTTGTAAAACACCGAACTCAAACCAAACCTTCAAAAAAGTGAAGAAGGCCATCTTCCTTGCAGAATAAGACAAGAGAAGATCCTCCCATTTGCTTCTACCCTGTGCGCCCATGCGATCCTCTCTGATCTGCTATGACAGGTCTCAGAAAGAGTCTTCCATAGTGTTGCTTTTCTTCTTCAGCTGAGCCATCCTTTTTGGTGACCTGGGAAATGCACTGCCCCTCCCTCAGCACTGCAGATGGATGAGGGCTTTTGCAAAAGCCTCAAAGAGTACTTGCTATCAACATGGGACCCCAAATACCATGTCTTTTAAAAAATAATCTGGGCATGTATTTAATTTTCAAAGATGGCAACCATGCACGGGAAACACTGACTCATATAAGAATGCTATAACTGATGGGTTAATAGAGTTGGAAACAGGACGAGGGAGAATCATTGAGTACAGGGTGCCTAGTGCAAAGAAATGCAGCCTGCATTTGGACGATCCGAAAAGGACTTTATGCCAGCCTGTTTGTTTTTGCCGCCTTTCCTGCCTGCCTCTAGCTTTTCCTCGCTAGTCTTGTGATGTGTTGGCTGTAGTGCACCTTAGAGAATGGAATAGAACTTTTTAACACAGATTCTGGTAAAGGTGAAGTCAGATGGAGTTTATAGTTAGTGTTGTTATGTGCATTATCGACTTAACTGTCCTTTGTAGCATCATCAGAAATTATGCAAAAAGGCACACCATTTTGGTCAGATATATTATGGCAGCACTCATGGCTCATAGAGAATTTTCCTGGGGAGTTTATCTCACCTGGGGAGTTCTCTCATCTCAGAACAAGTAGCGGTGTGTGTGTGTGTGTGTGTGTGTGTGTGTGTGTGTGTGTGTGTGCAGGGTGGTGGTGGTGGTGGTGGTGGTGGTGGTGGTGAAAATTCAAATTTGGATAATTATTCAATAGTCAAACTTTTTTGAACCTCAGGGGGAAAAAAGGTCCAGTTTGGTTTGAGTTTTCTTTTTTGTTGTTGTTGTTGTTTGTTTGTTTTGCAGAAGAGGTATAGATCAATTCTTATTTGGTGTCAAGCTCATTGGCCTGTCTCCATTAGGTGTGAAAATTAGACATGCGACAGACCTGATATAGACTGTCCCCCAGCAGTCAATGAAGTACTGCTCAGAGTCACAGACTTGGGCCCATTTTGCATCTCTCCCATTACAGCATGAGCTTGTTGCTTGCACAGCATAATTTAGGCTTAGTTTGCAAGATACACTTACTTTATTCTGTGTTTGTACAAGGATACAAATGTGGATTGTTCTTTCTTTAATTCAGCATCAAACGCAGCAACTGCTATATGGTATGTGCAGGAGAGAGCATGAGTCCTGGACAAGGGCGAAACAACAGCAATGGTCTGGAGATCGGCTGTGTGGTGGATGCTGCCAGTGGGCTGCTCACGTTCATTGCCAATGGCAAGGAGCTAAGTACTTACTATCAGGTACGCAGTCAGAGGCAGCCTTAGGCTGTTGCTCCTGCTAAAGGGAAGCACATTTCCTAAGATGAAAAACTTAGCAATTAAGAGAGAAGGAAAACAGAAACGAGTTTAGGACACGTGCAATTATCTTTTGCATATTTGCAGCCCCATAAGCCTTTTGGAGTTAACAGTATTCCCCTCCAGAGCTGTCTGTGCAATGGTGAATCCAGTGATTATTGACAGGGTAGTGACAAGGTGGAAAGGGAAAAATCTCTAGTCTCCTTCTGTTGTGTGCCTCTTGGTTGTTATAATGGAAATGCTTGTTTCTTTGCCTCCTGTCTCCTTTCTTTACTAAATCACACACTCATTTGTTCATTTAAGGTGGAGCCAAGTACAAAATTATTTCCTGCAGTTTTCGCACAAGCTACAAGTCCCAATGTTTTCCAGTTTGAGTTGGGCAGAATAAAGGTAAGAAAGACTCTGTTGTAGTTTTCTACTATTGCTGTAATAAAACATGCTGACCAAAAGCAGCTTGAAGGGGAAAGGATTCGTTTCAGTTTATAATTCCAGGTAAGAGTCCATCGCTGAGGGACGTCAGGGGAGGAAACACTGAGGAATGCTGCCCCTCTCTGGCTTGCTCAGATAGCTTTCTTATGCAGCCCAGGAGCCTAGTGATGTTATCACCCACAATGGGCTGGGCCCTCCTACACCAGACACACCCATTCTGGAGACAGTTATTTAGTCATTTATTTATCTCTATATTTTTATTTTCTTATTAGTGCTTTGGCTGCATGTTTGTATGTGTAATACTTGTGTGTGTGTGATACCTTTGGAGGCCAGAAGAGGGCATCAGATACTCTGACACTGGAGTTACAGATGGTTGTGAGCTGCCATGTCAGTGCTAGGAACCAAACCCATGTTCTCTGTAAGAGCAGTAAGTGCTTTTGACTGCTGAGGTATCACTTCAGGCCTGGAGTCAGTAGCTTTAATTGAGGTTCCCTTTTCCAAGCTATTTTAGGTTGTGTCAAGATGATAATAAAAACTAATCAGGGCATTCTATAATATTGCATTCCTATTATTTTCTATTAGTGCCTAGCATGTGCTCCCAAAATGGATGCTTTATTTTATCATCAATATAGATATTCTTTAGAGGAAAAATAGCCACATTTGGAAATCTCTTTCAGGTCACTGATAACGTAATTCAAGAGTTTTGAATATATTGTTCAATAAAACAAAGCTTATAGAGAAGAAAAAAAGCCCTCACTAAACAGTATACAATGAATCATTGATGTGGTAACCAGATGTCAGTTCTTGAAACCATACATTGAGGAGAGAATGATCTGTATGGTTCTCTGGAAACAGAAATAGAAGAATAGCTAAGATGCACTGGGCAGAGGAGGTGGAGATGATATTGGGGTTGATTGCTTTACTGTCAATCATGATTGTCCAGGTTCACTTACTAGGAGAAGGCCCTCTTGGTAGAGGGAGAGAGAACAGAAATCTGAAGAGTGAAAGTAATGAGGTTTAAGTGGTTCATTGTGGTGCACTAGAGGACTCCTGCTGAGGCATGGGTAGAGAGTGACAGATTCAGACTTAACAGCTGAAGTGGTCCTCTGTTCTGATGCTCTCATGGGGAGTGAATCTACCTGGCAGTCCAATCAGGCCCAGAAGCAGGCAGCAGGGAGAAGGGACTCTCTCTTCTCCCTTATCTTTTAAGAGGTCACATACAACAGCAAGAAGTACCAGCCTCCTGCAGGCCCTAGAGCCCAAGATCATGGGTGGAGCAAATACCACTCCATTATAAAGCACATGCTGTGCTGAAAAGTTGAGATGTATTATGTAGGAGTGTTTACTGACATTTGAAGAGGGGTGTTGGGTGTAGTGCGATTTGCCTTGGATAGCATACTGGTAGGAACATGGAGGTGCAGAATGAGAGGAGGCATTGGTAAGTGTGTACTGCTGATCTGATACTGTTTACATGGGGGCTGTGCTGAGGGCCTTGAGAATCATAATGGAGAAGAACTGCAGGGTTCATACTGCTTTCTAGGAGAAGGAAAAGAATACATTTTCTAAAGCGCTCAAGCATTGTCCTTCATAGCCTTCCCCCCACCCCGCCCTTCTGCTTTTCTTTACCTCTCCAAGAAAAATGGAAGCTGTAAGAGAGCAAGGGCTTTGTTTGATTTGTTCATTAACATAGTCTCAGTATCTAAAACAGTGCCTGAGCTCTTTAGCAAATGGATTCTTTTCCAGTCCTAAGAAGGGATAAGAAATAGCAGGAAGGTGAAGCACCTATAGAGAATAGTCCAAGGCTCATCAAAAGGGAAGAGAGACTGGAGCTTGGGCAGAGGTCAGACATTGCTTTTAGGACTCCTGGTGGAGGCAAGCAGGAAAGGCTTAAGCAGCATGCAGAAAGGAACACTTTTGGGCAACACAGAGAGCTTGCTTTCTGAAACTAGAGGAATTAAGGCTGGCTGACACAGCCCATTCCAGGTCAAGGAAAAATAAGCAATGCTGGTTACCATCAAGTTCATTTGACTTTCATGGGGGATACATGGCTTTACCCACTCAGCTGTCTCTGTGCTGCAGGTTAGATAGCGTGTGCTTCAAACAGGGGTAATGGGGCAGATGATAAGAAAGAACACTTAGTAGAATTTCCTCTAGTAAAAAAATGTGTGGTACCCTAAAGGCTTGTCAGTTTCCTCTGGGACTAGCCCTATGAAGCAGCATGATGGATATAGTCTATGCTTGGACATACTTGCATGGTACACATGGGGAAGACATATTCCTTAAAACTGGTGTCCCTGCCTTGAAATCCTGAAATTTCAGCTATTTTCTCACCACATTTCCCCCCATTTGTTCTTTCAGGAGATTATAAACTAATTTTCTATTTTTTGTATCTGCACAATCTTAACTCATAGTGCATCTTATTTATACAAGCTCTTTCCTATTTAGCCTATTAGTCAGTGTGTTAGGAGCCCCAAGTGACATGAGCAATAACCTTTTTCCTTTTCTTTTCTTTACTTTCTTTCTTTTATTTTCCTCTCTTTTCTTTTTCTTTTTTCTTTTTTTTTCTCCATGCTCTAGAATGTGATGCCTCTCTCAGCGGGATTGTTTAAAAGTGAGCACAAAAACCCGGTACCCCAGTGTCCTCCACGTCTGCATGTGCAGTTCCTGTCACATGTCCTGTGGAGCCGGATGCCCAACCAGTTCTTGAAGGTGGATGTCTCTCGAATCAGTGAACGCCAAGGCTGGCTGGTGCAGTGTCTTGATCCTCTGCAGTTCATGTCCCTCCACATCCCTGAGGAGAACAGGTCAGCCCCAGTCACCTGTCACTACTTGATGGAGCAGTTAGAACTAGACTTCCTGGATGAAGGATAGATTAAGGAAATAAAATGTGTTTCAAAAGAATGGTCTGGGGCAGGGAGATAGTAAAGTGTGAGGACTCAAGTTGGATCTCTGGAACCCATGTGCCAAAATCCCAGTGTGCATGTGGTGGTTCGTGTTTGTAACCCCAGTGTTAGAGGGGGAAGGCAAATATATCTCTTGGGATCACTGATCATCTAGTCTAGCTTAAAAGAAAATAAATAGAAGGTAGATGGCTCATGAGGAATGATACCCAAAGCTGGCTTCAGACCTCTACACACACACACACACACACACACACACACACACTCACACTCACACTCACACTCACAATGGCCTGTGTAGCTCAGGCTTTAGTGTATTTCTCGACCACTTGTTATCTATGAGACTTGCTGAAGCCACAGCTGGGAGATCTTGGGGATGAGATCCTAGAAACCACTTTATGAAATTCTTCATTTTAAATGTGTGAAAAACTGAGAGTAAGAAGCTTAAGGAGGAGAAGCATGAAGACAATGAGAATACATTAGTAGCAAAGTTAGGTGTGTTCTAGGCAGTAAAGACAATGTCAAGACTCAGAGGAGGCATGCTCTTTGGCTCCCCAGTCATTGCAGTGATTTCACTTCAGCAATTGTTATGGATTAGGAGCTGAGGTTCTTAAGCTGTGCACCAAGAGTTACATGTCAAGGTAACATGAAAATACTAGGTAATAAACCAAGTGAATCTCATATACCCCCACTGTCTTTTTCAAGTCTGTGGTCTAAAAGTAATTGTAGGAGTTACGTTGAATTTTAGACCATCAAAGTTTGGTAAGGGAAGGAGTGTCTGATATATATAGGAGTCATAGGAGAATGGTCAGACCTACTCCTGTATGTGTATGGGCAAGACTAGTTGGACTCAATAGGATATAGGCTTATAAACATACATGTCATATATATATTATAAAGGAAGAAGAGGGCATGAATTTAAGAAGGGGATGTTGGCAGGTGGGATAATTCCAGAGGAGTTTGTGGAAGTGATAGATACTATGACATTTGATTATACTCATATATGAAATTCTCCAAATGTTTTCATTTATTATTTGATATGTATGTATGCATGTATATATGTATACACACATATACTTTAGATGTTAGGTTGATTTAGTTTTTTTTTTTCCTTTTGTGTGAGGTAAATTTATCAGAGTTTTGTATCTGCTGATGTTTTCTTAAAAAAGAAAGAAAAAAATACTGGAGAATAATTCCTTTTGGGGATGGAAAGATTCTCTTATTAATTGTCAGAAAACATTACATACACTAGAATATTTTGTGATGTCATGATAATCATTACTGATATTGTTTGTGATAATTACATATGTAAGAGAGTGGGTAATCTAAAGCTTCACTAGAATTCATGCATGATTTGAGATTTTCCTAACCCCGAGGACCACAGCTGCATTGAAAAAAAGTGATTGGAATGAAGTTCCTGAGAAGTGATGATTGGAATGAAGTTCCTGAGGAGGCAAGGGCACCAGAATAAACACCACAAGTGAAGACAGACACTCAAGTGATCACATCACCCTCTTTACTGACCTTAGTGACCATTCTGGACCTGGCCTGTGTCATGCTCCCCTGCAGTCACAGGAAAATCTGATAAGATTTAATTTCCTGAGGGGAGGAGTCCCCAGTGAACAGGAAACTCTTTTGAAATTGGAGATGGTGGTAGATATGTGCCAGCATTTTTTTCCTTAATGTACATCATAATTGTTATTTAATTTTAAGACCTCACTGGCCTGGAACTTGCACACATAGACCAGGCTGTCTTCAAAGACAGAGATCTGCCTGCTTCTGCCTCCCTGGTGCTGGTATTAAATACATGAACTTCCATGTCCAGCATTCTCTATTTTAAAATTTATGTGTGGGTAAGCCATAGGTGTGCAGATATCTGTGGAGGCCAGAAGGGGCCATTGGATTCCCTAGAGTTGTAGTTATGAATAATTGTGAGCCACCTGTTGTGGGTCCTGGAAGATCAGCAAGTCTTCTTAACTTCTGAGCCATCCCTGCAATTATTATTTAATTTCTTCTTGGGAGAAGGGATATGGCTTTGTCTCCTCAACTGGAGAGTGAGCTCCTCGAGGGATGCAACCTTGCTTGTGCTCTTAACACTGTCTGTACACAGTGCCTAATGAATCCTACATGGTAATCACTGATGAATTAATAAGTATTATTGAGATATGAAACAGTTCCTCTCTTGGGGGCTGTTAAAGGTAGGATGAGTTATATTTGTCTGATTTTGATGTAGTTACAAACAGTCTAAAGAAATCAGTAGCTCTTAAATGAGCATTTGTTTCTGGCTCAAGGTCTATGTTATGGGTCTCCTATTGCTCTTCCAGGCTGACAGTAGAGGAAGAAAACAGTGGAGGTAGTTCTTTCTGGATGAGCAGGTCCTTCTTTTGATCAAGGATATGCCATGGTTCTGCTTTTAATGTTGGTGACCTATTTATGATTTAAAATCAGTAGAACATATGGACACATCCAAGGAAACATGTGCATTAGCAGAAGTGATGATAGGTATCATCTGGCTATATGGTTTAAGAGAAACAAAGTGGCCTGACTTAAAGATCCATGGTGGCATAGATTAGGGTACCATTATCAGAGAAGATTCTTAAGGTAGTGCATGGCAGAATGTGGGGAGACTCACAACTAGACAAGGTGAAGAAAACATGTGACTGAGGTGCTCAGCTCCAAATGAGACATCTTTATTACACCTCCCACAAAGCTCAGGGAACATTGTGGAAGAAGGGGTGGATTGTAAGAGCCCAAATCGGGGAGGCCTGGAGCAAAGAATTTTGCACATGACTGAACCATTGGACTTATAAACTCCCAGCAGCTGAGGATATCTGCATATAGCCTGCCTGAGATCAAGCCAGTCAACATTTCAGGATATATGGAGAAGGGTCTCACAAGGCTTCTAACAGAGTTATTGGCAGTTGATGTCTACTGGGGGAAGAAGAGCAAGTTTTATTTAAGGGTGTGACACCTAGTAGCTCTATCACACTTCAGTGCGTGCCTTTATGCCCATGAGTATATGAAAAAGGGTTCAGGAAATTGTCTTTTTCTTTTTGGTTAAGAGGAAAATGTTATCCACATTGCTTGTTTCATGAGCTGTATGCATGTACTTTGTGGAAATACAGGTAATTTTATCAGATGATGCTGGAGTCTGTGCAGGATGCATGAGGATAATTTACATTAGAGGGTGAGTGCTCTATTGACCCATTTCTGACCTGTCAGGGTCATAGTACAAAGACAGCAGCACTATGTTTTCATATCATGTTAGTCTATTATAAAAGGAAAGCTGGGATTTCCCCCAAGAATACTCAGGCTCTGAAATTGAGGAGTCCCAGACTTGGGATGAAACACACATATTTGAAAGGGTGCTCACAGCCTCATTCATTACCAGGGAGGATGAAGGAAGTTCTAGATGAACTCAGGGCTGAAGCATTCAGCTTAAATTCTCTAGGTAAGAAAATGTGTAAGCCAATTAGAAATGACTTACAAATACTGTGAAACCACTAAATGTCAGAAGGTTAAAGGATGCTCATGTCTGCTCCCTTTACCTCTGTCCTCCCTTCCACAGATCTGTTGATATCTTAGAGCTGACAGAGCAGGATGAGTTGCTACAGTTTCACTATCACACCCTCCGCCTCTACTCTGCTGTCTGTGCCCTTGGGAATCACCGGGTGGCCCATGCACTGTGCAGCCACGTGGACGAACCTCAGCTGCTCTATGCCATTGAGAACAAGTACATGCCTGGCTTGCTGCGCGCTGGCTATTATGACCTCCTGATCGACATCCACCTTAGCTCCTATGCCACTGCCAGGCTCATGATGAACAATGAGTTCATTGTCCCTATGACAGAGGAGACAAAGAGCATCACCCTCTTCCCCAATGAGAACAAGAAACATGGTCTCCCAGGCATTGGCCTCAGCACCTCCCTCCGGCCTCGGATGCAGTTTTCCTCCCCTAGTTTTGTGAGCATTAGCAATGAATGTTATCAATATAGTCCTGAGTTTCCACTGGATATCCTCAAGGCCAAGACCATCCAGATGCTCACAGAAGCAGTGAAGGAGGGCAGCCTCCATGCACGGGACCCTGTAGGTGGGACCACAGAGTTCCTCTTTGTACCTCTCATCAAACTCTTCTACACCCTGCTCATCATGGGTGTCTTTCACAACGAGGATTTGAAACACATCCTACAGTTGATTGAGCCCAGTGTGTTTAAGGAAGCTGCCACTCCAGAGGAGGAAGGAGGAGCCTCAGAGAAGGAGATCAGTGCAGAAGACTCTAAGCTGGAAGGAATATGCGAAGAGGAAGCCAAAGGGGGCAAAAGGCCCAAGGAAGGCCTGCTCCAGATGAAACTCCCTGAGCCAGTTAAACTACAGGTAACTGGGGGGAAATGGAGGGACTTTCAGAACGCTTAAGTGTTAAAGTGGTAAAATCCTTTTATGTTCCTCTCTTGTATTGGTCTTCATACATTTACTTTCCATTCTTCACCTTCACATTGACTACCCATGTATTTGTGTGCCTCCCCATGTGTCTGCATAAGCATTTATCCCATATGATATTTAGTTGTGTGTGGATTCGAGGCACCAGCATCCCCTTCCTTCCTATCTCCTCTGTTGTCCATGTTGGAGCATGCATATGTACCTCTTCTTAGAAAGCAAGCATTTCCTTCTCCAGCATGTATGCAAGGAGTCTAGACACTGCCTGGCTTTCTGTTAATCAAAGTTGATGGAGGCTTCTTAACTCATGCCTCTTCAGTGCTTTAGCTTGATGTTTGAGTCATTGGCATTAACTTTGCTCATCAACTTAGTCAGCATCAGTGGAAATCATATTCTGGACTACATGTTTGGTGCAGAGAGAAGGAAACAGGTATGAGTTCTGCCTTCCAGAAGTCCTACCGTCTCTAGGGAAATTTGTACCTCTTCATGAATTTCTTTTTAGTAACTCATTGCCAAAATCCATCACCTTATCTCAAGTGAAAGAGGACTCACTGGAAGGAAGATCTTTTGGATTTTTGTTAGAGAAGGAAGAGTCTTTGTAGGTGGTGACTTTTATAATTTAATTTAATTTTACACATCAGCCATGGATTCCCCTGTCCTCCCCTCTTCTGCCATCCACCCTCCCTGCCTTCCCCCCTGCCTACCCCCCCATTCCCATATCCTCCAGGGCAAAGACTCCCCTGGGGTTCAGCTCAACCTGGTAGATTCAGTCCAGGAAGGTCCAGTCCTCTCCTCCCAGGCTGAGCAAAGTGTCCCTGTGTAAGCCCCAGTATCCAAATACCCAACTCATGCACTAAGGACAGGTCCTGGTCCCACTGCCTGGGTGCCTCCCAAACAGTGCAAGCTAATCAACTGTCTCACTTATCCAGAGGGCCTGATCCAGTTGGGGGCTCCTTAGCTATTGGTTCATAGTTCATGTGTTTCCACTAGTTTGGCTATTTGTCCCTGTGCTTTTTCCAATTACGGTCTCAACAATTTTTGCTCATACAATCCCTCTTCTTTCTTACCAATTGGATTGCTGGAGCTCCACTTGGGGGCGTAGCTGTGGATCTCTGCATCTGCTTCCATCAGTCATTGGATGAGAGTTCTGTCACGACAGTTAGGGTGTTTGGCCATCCCATCACCAGAGTAGGTCAGTTTGGGCTTTCTCTCAACCATTGCCAGTAGTCTATTGTGGAGGTATCTTTGTGGATTTCTGGGGACTTCTCTAGCACTTTGCTTCTTCCTATTCCCATAGGGTCTTCATTTATCATGGTCTCTTTTTCCTTGTTCTCCCTCTCTGTTCTTGATCCAGCTGGGATCTCCTGCTCCCCTAAGCTCTATTTCCCTTGACCCTTGCCCTTCATTACCCCCCCTCATGCCCAGTTTGCTCATGTAGATCTCATCCATTTCTCTGTCATTGGGCAATCCCCGTGTCTTTCTTAGGGTCCTGTTTTTTAGATAGCCTCCCTGGAGTTGTGAGTAGCAGTCTAGTCATCCTTTGTTTTACATCTAGTATCCTTCTATGAGTGAGTACATACCATGTTTGTCTTTCTGAGTCTGGGTTACCTCACTCAGGATGATTTTTTCTAGATCCATCCATTTGCCTGCAAATCTCATGATGTCATTGTTTTTCTCTGTAGGTGGTGATTTTTAAGTTGAGGTCAGGTAGAGAAGCTGGAGTTCCATAGTGGGATCCAGGGGTATTGAGTAGAAGGTCTCAGGAGCTTCACACACACACAGCAGACAGCTCAGCACAGAGCCTGAGGCTGAAGAGGTCAGGTGGATGCTCCTAAGGAAGCAAAGGAGGGAGATAAGCCTAACAGCCAGATTCCAGTTCCTCAACAAGCTGTCAGACTTGTCTAGACCTGAGGGATAGTGTGTCCTTCAAGAAAAGATTTAGAGAAGGAAGATAAGATTGAAAGAAAATTCTCCTGATTATACTACCTTGACTTGCAAGATTTTAAAGTTCTTTTGGAACACTGTGTGTTTGTCACAAAGAGTGTTAAGTACATTAGTCATTTTCTAAATTTAACCTCATATTCTTTCATAGGCAACTGTTTTTTTTTTTCCTAAAAAATTCAGTTTTGTTTACAAGTACGTATTTGTATAGGGTTGCAGGCATGTGAGTACAGGTACCAATGGAAGTCAGAATAGGGCATCAGATGCCCCAGAGCTGGAGTTAGGGATTTGTGAGCTACCTGACATGGTGCTGAGAACTTAGCTCAGGCTTTCTGGAAGAGCAGCAAGCTCTCTTAACTCTAAGCTATCTCTTCAGCCTCTGATTTTTTTATGCATTTGTTTCGTTTTGTTTTTATGTGTTGCTTGGAATTGAACCCATGGTCTCATGCTTCCTGGGCAAGCATTCTACTACTAAGCTACATCTCTGTACCTTTCACAGACACATTTATCAACAAATACTCTACCTGTTAAAAATCTGTTTGGTTTTCTATGCGCATCCACTGAGCTAGCCACTTGAGGAGTAAGCTCTCACCTCATAATCACCTTGTATATGAACATCATAGTTGTGGCCCTGGATCAGGGAATCTGTGATGTCTTTCTGCTCAGCAATGTTCACCTGTTGTTTTCTCACTGCACTTCCCCTCCAATAATTGAGTTATAACCCAGTTACATGCATTTTGAAAGAAAGGCATTCTATTTTCTTACCAATGGTGAAAACCCTCCTAGAAAACCCCTTTGCAAACTGTTCCTTATTTATCATTTGGCTGCTCTGCCTGTGGTATAGCAG
Organism: Onychomys torridus; assembly: GCF_903995425.1. Lineage (NCBI taxonomy): Eukaryota > Metazoa > Chordata > Mammalia > Rodentia > Cricetidae > Onychomys > Onychomys torridus. Next base: position 56,263,294 of record NC_050447.1, read on the forward strand.
AGGACCTCTGAATGATTACCTACTCAAGGGACATGTATCTACCAAGCTAGCTTATACATGTTAGCTTTATCCAATAAGACTAAATACATTTCTGCCTGTAAAGTTCTAGGATTCTGTTTTAGAAAGAATGGGTAACTGAGAATATTTAACACTGGTTATGACTTGATATACATTAACTATTAATAGTATATGTTTTCAATTATCCTCTCAGATGTGCCTCTTGCTTCAGTATCTCTGTGACTGCCAGGTTCGGCACCGGATAGAAGCCATTGTAGCCTTTTCAGATGACTTTGTAGCTAAGCTCCAAGACAATCAGCGGTTCAGATATAATGAAGTTATGCAAGCCTTAAACATGTCTGCCGCACTCACTGCCCGGAAAACGAAGGAGTTCCGGTCACCACCACAAGAGCAGGTACCATAGTGGAATTGGAGGGCTTCCCTTTCATTTTGGATTTTTAGAGTATTCAAGATCTGTACATTATAAAACTGTATGATAAATCGTGAGTGGCTTTTTCTTTTCTGTTCTGTTGAAATTAGCCAAGTTCATTTTGTCAGTATTTTAAGTTTCACCAAAAGAATCTATGTGGTTACTTTAAGTTATTATTAATTAATTAATAACATATTATACTATTAGATGAATAAGTAACTAATCACTAAAAGGCACTAGGTAAACTACACTTTATTCAAGAAGGTCAGGATGCCACAACTTGAGGTTCCACAAATAGTTACAATATTCAACCAGAGATGAGTCAACTTTGACTGGCCTGGGTCACGTCAAATAATAGAAACCCTCCACTCCTAAAAATAGACACTAGCTTCTTTCTCTTTGGCACCCTTGCAGAACAAAGGTCCAGTAGCCACAGGGCCCTTTCTCCAAGTCTTCCATTGACTAGTGTCAGAGTAAGCTGGCCAGCCAAGATGGGAGTTTGAGTAAGATCCAGAGTTCATTGCACAATACTTAAAACATTCACATTCGAGTTCAAAGTCTCTTCTTTGACCAGGAAAGGACTAGGTAAACAAAGGAAATACCAGCCCTGAGACTGCAGCTCTTAATATCATGACAAAGCTACTCTCATTAAACTTCCAAAATAGGAAAAAAATAGAAGGATCTCAGCAAAGAACCAAGGAGAACCCATGGCATGTTTGAGTAAAATTGTAATAGCTGGAATGGAAAGTGGGCCAGAGACCATGATGGAGAGGGTAGAGGGTGCCACTTTAACTGGGAAGAGAACAGCACAGAAGAATCCTGAGAGGAAAAGAGAGAAGAGAGAAATCAAAGAGAGACAAAGGATCCCACCATGGTTTTGGGCTGCAGAAGAAGAAACAACAGGCATCTGAAGAAAGACCTCTAATGAAAATGTCTTAAAATACTAAATTCTCTAAAGCAGTGGTTTTCAACCTTCCCAATGCTGTGACTCTTTAATATAGTCCCTCATGTTGTGGTGACCTCCATAAAATTATCTTCATTGCTACCTCATAACTGTAATTTTGCTATTTTATGAATCATAATGTAAATATCTGACATACAGTATATCTGATATGTGACACCTATGGAAGGGTCGTGACCTACAGATTAAGAACCACTCCTCAAAGACTATGAAACAAGAGATTCAAGAAGCTAGTAAAGTCCTCCACAGGAAAACCTGAGGTATCTTAACCAAGGTACATTATAGGTGAATTTCTGAAAATTACAGACAAGGAGAAAGCCTTGAAAGAAATGAAATCTTAGTTTCAGAGAGAGCATAAGCTCGAGTATTAGCAGGTTGTTATCGGAGAAGATGGATCCAGCATGAAGTGGAAGGTGAATCCCAACCACCAAAAGAAACCATCAGCTCAGAGTTCTACACACTGGAAAGAACCTTTCAAGAGGAAGTGAACATTTGACACTAAAAATGAGGAAAAGTGGCTGGAGAGATGGTGTTGATATTAAGTCCACTTGCTGCTCTTCCAGAGGACCCACATTTGGTTCATAGCATCTGCATTTAGTGTCTCACAACCATCCATAACTCCAGCTTTAGGGGATCTGATAACCTCTTCTGACATTCAAAGCATCTGCACACAGCACAACACACACACACACACACACACACACACACACACACACACATACACACACTCACACACACATTCACACACACATTCACACTTAAATTAAAGTGAAGTAATGGGAATTGAACTATCTTGAACATGTTATAAAAAAAGCTAAAGAAGGTTTTTGTTTTGTTTTGTTTTATTTTGGTTTTTTTTTTTTTAACAGAAAGAACTGACAGAAGAGAATAGAGAAACTCAGAAAGGAGAAGGGAAAAAAACAATGAAAAGTGTTAGGCTACAAGTAAATAAAAACACTCTTTCTTTTCCCTTGGATTTATCCAAATTTTTGGGGGGGCAGGGCTACGTAGGTACTATAAAACTGTCTTTTGCGGTTCTAACTGGGTGTGTGGAGTATTTTAAGAGGACTGTTTTGTAAATGGAAGCTAAGAGGACATGGATAGAGTTAAGATTTTAGAATTCTTCCCAAATGGCAGATGCTGGCATCAGCAGCTAAGCTACACATAAAGGCATGCGTGATCTCTCTTGATTATTTTTCACAAGAGCATATGAATCTGTAACTATCTCAGATCTGTAATAAAATTACACTATAAACTTTGAAATCTCTCAAAAGGAAAATATAAAAGAACATCCATGCTATCTTATCTTCATTTGTAAATTTAATATTATTAGTACTAAAACTTAAGCAGATGGAAGGAAGTGTCCTGTGTTTTGACTGAGGCATGAATAGTCAGCATAGCTGTCTATTTATTATGTGTCTTTCCTGTTGTATTTAGACCTCTCCTTCTCTTGGAATCTGTATCCTCCTCAAAAGAATTCTTTAGAATATAGAGAAAGTGACAATATTAGAAAATGATGGATGTGTAGAACATAATAAATTGTGAAGAATATAATAAAATACTTCAAAAAGATTTTTTTTTTTGAGCTGAGGATCAAACCCAGGGCCTTCCACTTGCTAGGCGAGCGTTCTACCACTGAGCTAAATCCCCAACCACAAAAAGATTTTTATACATGTGTATGCATGTGTGTGTGTGTGAGTGTATTCTTTGTGTGAGTAGGGGCCTGTGGAGACCAGAAGAAGGTGTCAGATCCCCTGGAGAGAGTGACACGAAGTTAAGAGTCACCTGATATGGGCACTAAATTAGGTTCTTGAAAGAACAGCAGGCATTCTTACCTGCTAAGCCATTTATCCAGCCCCCCAAACCACTTGTAGTTAAAGATAACAATGTTATATGAGTCTAAAATTTAGTAGACCTGAGGAAGATACTAAATGATTATAACTCTTTTCAACCACTACATTCAGGAGGAATTGACTTATTTTGTGATGCTAGTTGGATTGAATGATCGACAGTGGCTTTTCACTTATTGAGGGGAGTATTTATGCACATTAGAAATGTGGTTTTTAATGCTCTTGAATTCAAATTTTCCACTCCCCCTTGTTCTTTCTCTCGTTTTCCTCTTCCAGATTAACATGCTTCTCAATTTTAAGGATGACAAAAGTGAATGTCCCTGTCCTGAGGAAATCCGAGACCAACTCCTGGACTTCCATGAGGACCTGATGACTCACTGTGGTAAATTCATTGTTCTGGTATAATATCTATTGCTGTGTCAAATAACAAGACCAAGGGCAGTTTAGGAGAGGAAATATTTATTTGGCTTTGGTTTACACTGCCAGGTCACAGTCCATCACTGAGAAAGGTCAGGGTCAGAACCCAAGCGAGAACCTGAAAAAGCTGTGCAGGCATGCTGCTTGCTGACTTGCTCAGGCTCATGCTTAGTTAGCTTTCCAACACAGCACAGCACTATCTCCATAGGGAATGGTAACACCCACTATGGGTTATACCCTTCTATATGAATTAACAATCAAGACAGTCCTTCATAGACATGCTCACAGATAAGGAAATTAGTCAGTTGAGTAACTATAATCAAAGAAATGGAGACATGTATTTCTTTATGAAATGATGTGGTGAAGATTTGAGTTTCAATGACAGAAAATTGTAGTAGAATATTATTTTAAGATATGTTACTTTTGTTTATGTTGCATTTGTTTAACTCTGTAAAGCTGTGTTACTGTGTCTCTGTAAAATACCTGATGGTCTAATAAAGAACTGAATGGCCAATATCAAGGCAGAAGAAAGGATAGGCAGGGCTGGTAGGCAGAGAGAATATATAGAAGGAGGAATCTGGGAAAGAAAAGGAATAGAAGCCAGGACATTAGGGGTTAGCCACCCACATAGCAAGCCACAGAGTAAGAGTAAGATTTACAGAAGTAAGAGAACAGGAAAAGCCCAGAGACAAAAGGTAGATAGGGTAAGTTAAGAAAAGCTGACTAGAAACTAAGCCAAAATAAGGCTAGATATTCATAAGTAATAAAAAGCCTCCTTGTATGATTTATTTGGGAGCTGGGTGGTGGGCTTGCCAAAAAAGCAGAAATAACAACAGTTTGGCACCCAATGTAGGGCGTCAATTGCTGTTGTATTTTAAATTGTTCCTGCCTTTTAAGCCACAGCTGTCTGAATCACTAAGTGCAACCCCGCCTGCTACCAACAGTGGTTAGGCTGCAAGGGCGACAGCCGGAGTAGTTCTGTTCCCTCAAGCTCTGACTCTTGCAAAACAACAAAGGGAACTTAACTAAACTTCTTTCCTGCTAAAGAACTCAAGATTCAAAGGTTGAGGTGGCAGTCTACTCTTCAGAGAGGTTGAATAGCAAGTAGCTCACCTCCTCTCCTTGTTCGCATCCTCCAAAAAGCCCTCTTGCTTCTCCTTGCCCCTCCTTATAAACCCTTCTCCACTTGGCTCCTCCCTACCACTTCCTGTCAGCTAGTTGCTGATGCAGCCTCCTGATCACAGATGAAGTTTATTTAATCAAACACATCTTTGCATCATTAAACAAATGTTCCAGAGCACAAACAAAAGTAACACATGTTGAAATAATATTGTACAACAGAAAATGAATTTGTCATTTTTGCCAGTGATGTAGATAGGCAAAAGATATAAATGATGGGTAGATAGCTATCTAGATAAATATATAAATAGAGAAAGATAAAGAAATAGAAAGATGGGTGACAGCACCAGTCAGGTTATTCTGATCTTATTCTAGAAGATATTAAGAATATCACATCATATATTAATTAATTTTATGAATGAAAACCCACTATCCTACATATTCTGTCATCTAAATAATATAAATAAAATATGCTCCAAACTGCAGAATTCTTGATCTAGGTGTAAAATGGCTCCTGGCTTAGGATATCTAGTTAGGTCTTTTCTCTCTGCCTCTCAGGTTAAAACACTGATATATTTGGAAGAGAGAGGATAGATGACCTAGGAATTTTAGATAAGTAGGATAAGAAGTTCAGGCAAACAGTCTCTAAAGTCATTGATGCTGAAAAAGTCAAGCAAAGAGCAGAACTGATCTTTCCTCCTAATGATGCCTTTTTGTTCTTCACTTGGTGTGAGTGTGTCCTGATTGTCAATGGTCCTGGAATAACAAGACCTGGGGAAGAAGAGGAAGGAGGGAGCGATGCTGAGAAGTGAATTTTATTTGATTGTTCTGGGGGCAAGGTAGCCTAATAGGTGCTGCTAGGTGCTTGAGACCTTGCTGGGAGTTGAGGATGGAAAAGCAAGAGAACCTGAGATTAGCTCCCAATTTTGTCCTGTTTTGAAAGGATTTCCTTTTCTGCTCCCCCTGCTGTTAATGCCAGGAATTGAGCTGGATGAAGATGGATCCCTGGATGGAAGCAATGACTTGACAATCAGAGGACGTTTGATGTCCCTGGTAGAAAAGGTGACCTACCTCAAGAAGAAACAAACTGAAAAACCAGTTGCAAGTGACTCCAGAAAGTCCTGTAAGCATTTTAAAGGGTCCAGTCCAGTGCCTAGCCATGATATTTATTCATTTTGAAAATGAACACTACACCTAGCAGGGGATCCTAACTTCCAAGGATCAGCTTTAATGTTTGTAGAACCCACAAGTAGGTGGCAGCAGCAGATGCTGTACTCATAGGACCAGCTTGAGAGAGAGCTGCACTGTGAAGGACTCCCTGCATCACTAACATTTTACGTACTTGCTCACAGACTATGAAGAGAAAGCATAGCTTGGGAGTGGCTCAGCTAGCAAAGTGCTTGGTGTGTAAGCACAAAGATCTGAATTTGGATCCCTGCCACCCATGTAAGAAGCAGTAATACACAGCTATAATTCCAGGGCTGGGATGGCAAAGACAGGGGGATCTTTAAAGCTTGCTGGCCAGATAGTCTATTTGAAGTGGTGAGTGCCAAGCTTTCAAGAGACCCTGACTCAAAATATAAAGTGGAAAACTTTGCAGAAAGATATACAACATCAGTTTCTGGCCTCCAACCATATTCATATTCATTACCACATGTACACATATATACATATGAACATATACACAGACATACACACAGAGAGAAATTATAAAGAGAATAACTTAGACTTCATAGGTAGATATTGTACATGATTTTTGAATGATGGTATAAAATTAGACTTTTCCTTTTAAAGTTAAATAGATATTATCTGTAATATAACTATATTTAGTTCTGAAACCTATTCTAAGGTATGCACTTTTTGTTAATATTATACTATTTGATCAAGAACAGTGGCTGCTGGTCCTTGGAACCAAATAAGCCAGCCCTGCTGGGACTCTGAGCTGATCAGAAGTGTGCCTTAACCCTGAAGGGGTTATGGACCAGAGCCATTGGATCTACATTCTTATCACTGCATTTCTAAGATCCTATTAATTTTAAGATATAGCACTTGTTTAGTAAAGGGTCTTTCTAGAAAAAAATAGAAATCTTATTCATAAAATTTAGAGACAAAAAAAATGATTGATGTAGGCCATCATCTGCCAGAGTTCTAAGTTTCTAATGAGTCATGCTTGCTAACATATTTAACATATTTATGGCTTTTACTTGTTATCATGACAATGAAATTTTGAGATGTGTGGGAATATATTGACATTTCTTTGCTTTATTTTTGTTTAGATGAAATTGGTAGATTTGCTTTTCCTTAAATAATATCTAGGCACAAAATAAGTAACCTCTTTTGAAAACCAGCCAATTTATGAATGATAGAAATTAGGTCTCACTACCCCTCAGCCCCATCTACCCTACCTAACTTAGATGCTTTGATTTTAGTTTAAGATGTTTAGAAAATTCTACTATCTTTAAATTGACCATGTTGCATGTTATGCCACAGATATTCTTGTATGTCTGATATGATTTTTCAGTTTAGTTAAAACTGATCAATCAAACACTTTTAGAGGCATTTTAAGTGATAATTTTGATCCAAATTTAAACAAAACCATACAGATGTATCCATAAACCATATCCATGTAGCAGAAAACTTAGTTGAGGAAATAGCTGGATAACCAAGCACCACAATGAGTGTTTTCATGGTGGACTTTTAGAAGTGGAATGATGTCAAACCCTCTGTGAAGAAAATCAGAAAAAAGTAAATTAAAATAAGAGTTTGGGCACTTTGTATTTTTTGACAGATCTGTGGACTCTAAACAGTACTTTTGTCACTTTTCTGTTGTTTTGATAAAAATACCCAGACAAAAAGCAAATTAGGGAAGAAAGGGTATATTAGGGCTTACAGTTCCCATGAGGTAGAGTCCATTATGGAGAGGAAGGTATGGCAGTGGGAACGTGAGTCCATTGGAACATATTCATTGTGCACAGGAAGCAGAGAAAAGCAAGTGGGGCCAGGTTATAAAACCTCAAAGCTCTTTCCCAGGGACATACATCCTCTAACGAGGCTCCACCTCCTGAAGGGTCCATAACATTCCCAAACAGTGCTACTCACTAGAGACCAAGTGTTCAAATACATGAGCCTATCAGGTATGTTTCTTATTCAAACCACAACAACTTATAATTTTGAAACAGCTTCTCTTAATTATAAGAGATATTATTTAGGCAGAAGTGCTTATTTTTTCATCCTTAATAAACTACACCTGATCTCTATGGAAAGAGTGATGGTATTTAAATGACATTTGTTAAGAATGTTTTAAGTGTCTTTAATGTGTCCTAACTTTTGTGATAGCAGCTTGGGGTTATGAGGTTATAGAGTTGGAATGTCTTAACTGATGTGTCTTTTCTCACTACTTTTCTCACAAACTTGCCATGCAGCCAGTCTCCAGCAATTGATTTCCGAGACTATGGTGCGGTGGGCTCAAGAGTCTGTCATTGAGGACCCTGAGCTGGTGAGGGCCATGTTTGTGTTGCTGCATCGACAGTATGATGGCATTGGGGGTCTAGTCCGGGCACTGCCAAAGACCTACACTATCAATGGCGTCTCTGTGGAGGATACCATCAACCTGCTTGCATCGCTTGGTCAGATCCGATCCCTGCTGAGTGTGAGGATGGGCAAAGAGGAAGAGAAGCTAATGATTCGCGGATTGGGGTAAGCTATGTAGCCATCGTAATCTTTGTCTTTGTCTATGCATTTCTTCTCATTTCATCAAGTTAGCAATGCATAAGAACACTAATACCAAAGCTCAGACTGGATTATGGGATGGTGTCAAGTATTTTTTTCCCTAGAGATTAAGCTTTTAAACCAAATTACAAAGTTGCTCACTGGTTCATGGGCAACCTGGGTGAGGGTTCATCCCTGAAGAAAACTGACCTTTCATTCCTCAGTACTGTAGAGAGCTCCTCTGTTAGGGTTCTGTCCTTATGAGCCTTCCTCCATCCACACTAGATGTGGACTTATGCAGGTCTTGTACAGGTAATCAGAACAGTTGAGAGTTCCTGGGTATGGTACCCATGTTGTGTCCAGAAGACATTTGGCACAGAATGTATTAACATGTACCTTTTCACATTGAACAATACATTAAAAAATTGATAAGCACAAAGGTCCTTTATTCTGAGCTCTGCTTTACTGCTGTCTCTCCTAATCTTTCTAGGGATATCATGAATAACAAAGTGTTTTACCAGCACCCCAATCTCATGAGGGCTCTTGGAATGCATGAAACAGTGATGGAAGTCATGGTGAATGTCCTTGGAGGTGGGGAGTCTAAGGTAAAGCCTTGACTTCAGAGGTCATGTTTGGTTTAGCCTTCTGTAGTGACTGCAGAGAAACTACAAGAATGATTATTTCTTTAGTTGACTAATGTTTAGGAAACACTAGTTGTCACATGCATGCCCACATGCACACACACACATGCACACACATCCTTCAGTCTAAGAATTGTAGTTAGCTATTTGAATTTTCCTTAATATTGAAAATAAATTCCTGCTCTATGCTTTGTTATTTGTTGTCTCCTAAATGAGTCTACTTAAAGGATATCCAGCAACTTACAAACAGAATATCAGTTTTTTAAAATTAAGTCCCATCTCATCAGAAGTACAAGGTATATACCTGTACTTCAGACTCAGCCATTGATAGGATCCAGACGACAGTGGATGCACTAAATTTCTGAGCGAAATGATCAATGACTGGACAGGATTGTTCTGGAATAGGTTTGTGGTAAGACTTTAGAGTTAAATTTTAAGTATATACAATTTTCAACAAAATCCACAACAGCAGGATGTTTAGAAGAACATAGCGAAGAGCTCCATCATTTCATGTAAATCAGCACAGTTTCATAATCTGACATGCAAAAGCCATGCCTAAATTTAAATCACATGGTATATTCTTTACAATATGTATAAGCCTAGGTTTTCCATGCCCCATGCATACACAAACATATCAAGACCTTCACAGTGTATTGAGTTCAGGAAGAAACATATAGGATAAGGTGAGAGGCATGTGTCAATGCTTACCAGATAGCCCTTCTGGCCAAGACCTTTGCAGGGAAGTGGTGTCTAGGGCAAGGAGGTTGTGAAGCCCTAAAATATCAACAATCACCACAACAATTGATGCTGATAAAAAAAATATCCCATTGTGAGACTACAGGTTATGAACTTACTGTAGTGTATCTTCCCCTTCAATTTCTAAGTTCTTAACATCCATATTTTCTGAATCTTATAAAACAGAATCAGAGGGATTATGTAATTTCCTGGGTAGGCACAGATAATTATACAACCAGGTAGCACAGCTGTGTCTGTGTTAGTCTGACTCTATAGCCAGGCTCAGGCTAGCTGTAAGTTTAGGGCTAATTGAAGATACAATTGGGGATGCAGGTGGGGTTTATGAGTCAGTGTCATTCTTGATGTTTAGCATCTCAAGGAATGAGTGAATCACAGGCTGCATGTTTGAAGGTTCTTAGTGTCTGAATTTGGTTTTCATGGGTGTGGATGGGTTGATAGTGTCATGGTGGCTTCACCTTCTGAGCTCAATCTTATCATTTGTTTCAGCAACTAACTAGATACTCCTTATACAGGAAATCACCTTCCCCAAGATGGTGGCCAACTGTTGCCGTTTTCTCTGTTACTTCTGTCGTATAAGTAGGCAGAATCAGAAAGCCATGTTTGACCATCTCAGTTATTTACTGGAAAACAGCAGTGTTGGTCTTGGTAAGTTAATGTATGATATTAATTTAATCTTTAAAGGAAAAATAAACTGTATAGGAGTAGGAGAGTTGGTTTGGTGATTAAGAACACTCACTTGCTATTCCTGCAAAGCACTGGTGCTCTGTTCCTATAACCCATGTTAGATGGTTCACAACTGCTTGTAACTATAGCTCCAAGAGATCTAGTACCTTCTTCTGGGCTCCACAGGCACCCTTACTCAAGCACGTGTGCACACACTTGCACATACATAATTGCATAAGCATAAATAAAATAAATATGAAAATAAGTTGTATATTAAATTTAAATGTCCATATATGGACAGAGGATGTTCTTGAGAGAGAGAGAGAGAGAGAGAGAGAGAGAGAGAGAGAGAGAGAGAGAGAGAGAAGAAGAAGAAGAAGAAGAAGAAGAAGAAGAAGAAGAAGAAGAAGAAGAAGGAGAGAGACATAGAGACATACACAGAGACAGAGACAGAGAGATTGAATTGGCCAATGGGTGAATGAAGAGGTATTCAGTGTTGCTAATCCCCAGCCAAGTACAAATGAGAACCACAGTGAGTTGTCACCTCACACCTGCTAGAAGACAAATAATAGTAACTATTGACAAGGGTGTAAGGAAATGGAATACCAGAATACTCATAGTGGAAATCATAATTGCTTTAGTTATTATGGAAAACAGTGTGAAGGTACTGGGAAAAGTTAAAAGTAGAATTACAAGGCTCTTAAGATGGCTCATTTGATAAAGACACTTGCCACCAAGCCTGATGACCTGAAATCTATCTCTAGGACCCATGTGGTGGAAGGAGAGAACTGACTCTCAGAAGTTGTCCTCTGTATTCCCCATGTGCACCACGATACGGGTGTACTCATATGTGTATACATGGAAACACCAAATATATAAATATAATACAATTTTAAAAATACAATTAAAATATGATACAACAGTTTGACTTCAGTGTACATGCCCACAGAAGGAAAATCTCTATGTTAAAGGCATGTCTTTACTCCCATACTCATGCCAATACTTTTTCAATAGCCAGGCTATAAAAGGAGTCCCAATGTAATTAAACAGATAGGTAAAAAAATGTGGTTTAGGGGTTGGGGATTTAGCTCAGTGGTAGAGTGCTTGCCTAGCAAGCGCAAGACCCTGGGTTCAATTCTCAGCTCCAAAAAAGAAAGAAAAACAAAAGAAAATGTGGTTTACAAACATAATGCACAATCAGATGGAAATTTCATCAAATGCAGTGGATTGCCTACATATCACATTAAATCAAGTGCCATACACATTAAGGTGGATGCCCTGTGTTCTCACTCTGTGTGAGTCTGAAAACGGAGTCCACTGAAACAGATAGTAGAACTGTGCTTCCTAGGTCCTGGGAGAACTAAACTGAGGACATACCAGTCAAAGGTTATACAACTTTACTATAAGTGGCGGCTTATGCCTGTAATCCCAACGCCCAGGCAACTGAAGCAAGATTATCCTAAATTTGAGATCAACCTGGATGACATAGTGAGTTCTAGGTCAGGCTGAGCTACAGTATGAGATCCTGCATCACCTGTACTCCAGACAAGGCTACCAATTTTGACTTAGATAGTAGGCACATAAGTTAATTTTTCTCACCATTGTGATTAATATCTGACAAGATGCAAATTAAGAAAAGGAAGAGTTTATTCCAGCTCACACTTTGTGGCTCTAAAGTGTTATTGTAGGGAGGCATGGCGGCAGTGGCACTGATGTGGCAGTGGCCAGGAAGCAGAGAGAAAGGAGGATGCAGGCAGCGCTCAGCTGTTCTTACCCTTTTTTATTCAGTCCAAGCCCTCTGCCCATGGAATGGTGCCACCCGTATTTAGGGTGAGTCTTCCCATTCAGTTAACCCAACCTAAAATCACAATCACAGACATGCCCAAAGGTTTGCCACCTGAGAGATTTTTTTATACTGTCTAGTTTATGATCATTTTAAAGGATCATAACACCCAAACACCCAAACACCCAAACACCCAAACATGTGGTTGCTGCAGTCAACAACAGTACTCTGTATTTTTAAAAATTGCTGATCTGAAGTACATCTGAAGTGTTCTCATCACAAAACTTGGTAAGACCCTGAAGTCTTGCATATTCATTATTGCAACTGAGTCCTTTCACAGTTTGAACCTATTTCAGTCACAATAAATGTACATATTTTTAGTTGTCAAAGATAATTACATTGATTCAGGCTAGTATAATATACATGTTACTAGATATTACATGTGGGAAGGTGTATTTTATTACTCTCTATTCCTAGTTCCAGCACAATCCAGGTATTATTTTCTCTTAATTTGAATTAGCTTCACCAGCCATGAGAGGTTCAACCCCCCTGGATGTGGCTGCAGCTTCAGTCATGGACAACAATGAACTTGCCCTCGCTCTGCGGGAGCCAGATCTGGAGAAGGTAAGGCATGCTCCCACCTGGAGTGTCTATGAACTGTACCTTAGGTGCAGCTGTCTTGAGATTACTTCAGTATAAACACCTGTGCTGCTGAAGTGGTATTCCTATCATGGCATGTGACCATGATTCTGTAACATGTCTTATATTTGACTTAATTCTGTCCCCCATTCTGTAACACTGAGTCTGATGAAGATGAAGAAGTTGAGGTTGTCTCTCTTACCACAAGGATTTTCTGTAAAATAGGAACCACCTTTCAATGACTGGTACAGTTTTTTCATGATCTCTGCTGTTTTTATTTAAGAATATAATTTTAGTTTCCCTAAGGATATTTTTGTCCTCTCATATATACATTTTGTATCACACAGACATTCATATGCTCCAGTGAGAATGCCAGTGAAATTGCAAGGCTGGGTGCTCTAAGCTTATCTAACCATGTGCATGGAATGTTCCCCAAAGTTTGGCTGCAGAAGCCCTCCATGTGGTCATTTATTCCTTCTCTAGAGTCCTGTCTGTCATTTACAGATGTGGATCATCTTAAAAGGGTCCCCTCATCCTCTTCCCGGGACTGCTAAAGGCTTCCTGTGTCACTGGATGTAAAAGACACAGTTTACTCTAGTGCCACCCACCCCCATACTGCTCTGCTCCTGTATCTTGCCACAATCTTGTCCCTTCTCTTTGTTCTAGCCACACAGCTCTCACTGCAGCTTAACAAGCCAGGATGTGTCTCTGTCTCAGGGCTTTGTACTCACTGTTCCCTCCACCTGCCAGGTCCTTCCTACCGCTCTTAGCCTGTGGCTCTTTGCCAGATATCTTTTTATCATGACTCCAAAGTCATGTTTGTGATCAGCTCTTCCAAGCTCTGCTATTTAAAGTTGTAAGTTGTTCCTGCCTTCTTTAGCTCTTCCTATTATTTCATGACTTAATTTTCTCTTATTGAAAACATATATACTTACATATGATATATCATGTATATGCATATAAGTATACATTTCATTTGGTTTCAATGACCACTTGTGTCATACATATATGCATACATATATAATGTATATATTCATATAACATTTAATAGGAAAACTTTCCGGGAAATTCAGTTCCATAGCATCTTTGTGATGCAAACATCATAGAATGTACCTTCCTCAAACAAGACATTTGTGGCATCTCCAGAGGCTGTGGTCTTTGAGGATCATGATCATATATGAACTTGATCACCAGTTGATACTGTTATATAGCTCATATGCAGGTTAAAAATTGCTATGTTTATGTGTTTTTTAAAACCCACTCCCCACTGATATTGCTGCTGGTGATGTCAGCCTTTTTTCAAATGCTTGCCCAGCTTCAGAGAAGGTGTTGGTACTGGGGGATACCTGAGTGTACCTGTTACAGGTGTAAGGCTGTGAGCTTTTCCCAAGTCCCCTGACATGCCAGATCAGTGTCAAGAAGTTTCACATCTCTGACTAGCAAAGGGGACTTTGCTCTTATATGTCACTTAAAAATCCTTTTTTGTATAATCCCTTAAAATAATTAATATCTAAACCCTTGATAATACCAAATATAGAGGGATAATGTGGAACAACTGGACACCCCTGCCAAGGAGCTGTTCAATGAATGTTGCACAGTGAGTCTGAAAAACCTCCCAATAGTTTATCAGATTAAACATGCACTCTTTACAATAGACTATACACATAGCCTTCACATTCCTAGGGATTTGCTCAATGGAAAGGAATCCATCATTGTCCACAGCTAAAATACCCACCACTGTACAGATTGGTAATTGAAGCTGTGGACTGTCCATTCATGTGAGGTGGATTGCTATTCAGCAATACAAAATAATTTGGAATTAACTTCTAGTACATTGTGACTAAATCCCAAAGTCATTATACGACTTAAGAAAAGTTAGGTATAGGAAGATACATACCACATAATTCCATGTGTGAATATTATTGAAAAAACAAGCTAATTTGTCCTGAAAGAAAGTAGTTTATTGGGAGCTAGATATATAGGGGAAGGGACTGCAAAGGGGCCTAGGATACCCCGGAAGGAAGATGGAATGGTCTAAGGTATTTTCAGAAATGTGATCCTTTCATACCACATTGAATTCGTACCTTAAGTTGACCATTCTCTTGACCATCACTTGCCTCAATGCTCCTGACATAAAAGCCTTAGCTATAACAATTGTTTCTAAGCTGGATAGAGCTCTGTTTGTCAAGTTATTCTTGTAATTCTTTGTCACCTTTGGCTAGGACTTCTTTGGGGATGGATTTCTTCTTTTTTATTATTATATTTGTGTTTTAAATTTACACATCAGCCATGGGTTCCCCTGTCCTTCCCCCTCCCGCCCCTGCTTCCACCTTCCCCCCAATCCTCCCCCCCCATTCCCATTTCCTCCAGGGCCAAGACTCCCCTGGGGATTCAGCTCAACCTGGAAGATTCAGTCTAGGCAGGTCCAGTCCCCTCCTTCCAGGCTCAGCAAAGTGTCCCTGTGTAAGCCCAAGGTTCCAAACAGCCAGCTCATGCACTAAGGACAGGTCCGGGTCCCACAGACTGGGTGCCTCCCAAACAGTTCAAGCTATTCAATTGTCTCACTTATCCAGAGGGCCTGATCCAGCTGGGGGCTCCACAGCTTTTGGTTCATAATTCATGTGTTTCCATTAGTTTGGCTATTTGTCCCTGTGCTTTTTCCAATCTTGGTCTCAACAATTCACACTCTTACAGTCCCTCCTCTTTCTTGACAATTGGACTCCTGGAGCTCCACCTGGGGCCTGGCCAAGGATCTCTGCTTCCACTTCCATCAGTTATTGGATGAGAGTTCCAGCACGACTATTAGGGTGTTTGGCCATCTGATCACCAGACTAGGTCAGATCAGGCTTTCTCTCGACCATTGCCAGTAGTCTACAAAGGATGTATCATTGTGGATTTCTGGGGACCTCTCTAGCACTTCGCTTCTTCCTGTTCTCATGTGGTTTTCATTTATCATGGTCTGTAATACCTTGTTCTCACTTTCTGTTCTTGATCCAGCTGGGATCTCCTGCTCCCCTAAGCTCTCTTTCCCTCGAACCTTGCCCTTCATTACTCCCACTGTCGTCCAGGTTGTTCATGTAGATCTCATCCATTTCTCTGTCATTGGGTGATCCCTGTGTCTTTCCTAAGGTCCCGTTTTCTAGGTAGCCTCCCTGGAGTTATGTAGCCGTCTAGTCATCTTTGTTTTACATCTAGTATCCTCCTATGAGTGAGTACATACCATGTTTGTCTTTCTGAGTCTGGGTTACCTCACTCAGGATGATTTTTTCCAGATCCATCTATTTGCCTACAAATCTCATGATGTCATTGTTTTTCTCTGCTGAGTAGTACTTCATTGTGTATATGTACCATATTTTCTTTATCCATTCTTCAGTTGACAGGCATCTAGTTTGTTTCCAGGTTCTGGCTATTACAAACAATGCTGATATGAACATAGCTGAGCAAATGCCCTTGTGGTATGATTGAGCATTCCTTGGGTATATGCCCAAGAGTGGTATAGCTGGGTCTTAAGGGAGATAGATTCCCAATTTTCTAAGTATGTGCCATATTGATTTCTAAAATGGCTGTACAATCTTGCATTCCTACCAGCAGTGGAGGATCAAAACGACTCTGAGATACCACCTTACACCTGTCAGAATGGCTAAGATCAAAAACACAGAAGACAGCTTATGCTGGAGAGGATGTGGAGCAAGGATGGATTTCTTCTTATGTCTCAATGCTACATGAAATGTTATGCACTGTTAGTATGCTTATGAAATGAAATATTTTAAAAGATCAACCAAGCAGGCATTTTTCATGTGCTCATTTCTATAGCACTGAAAAGTAGTACTGATGGGCAGGCTGAGCATCTCTTAACTATGATGCTTGAAAGCCATCGTGGTTCAGATGTTAGTGTTTTCTGGATTACAAAAAATTAGCACACACACGTAATGAAATATTTGATTCAGTGTTTTTAGTGCACCTGCCTTTTGAATGTGACCTGTCATTTGAAATCAGAGGTAGACTTTTTTGGTTTGTGACTTCATGGCAGTGTTTAAAATTTTTTAGACATCACAGCTTTGGGGATTTTAGATTTTTGGATTGCAGATAGTCAGTGTATATATCAAGATTTTATGGATGCTGATACTGACTTGAGGAGCATAAATATTGTGCTCAAAATGATGCACCCTGTGGGTAAGACATGTCTAATCAGAGCTGAGGAGATCTGCCTCCAAGTTAGGGGTACCCCACTTAAGAACCTTCTCATCCTTGCCCCACCATTGAATGGATGACTGAATCACTTCTCTCCAAGATGCTTTTGTATCTCAAACAGGAGTTCCTGCATTCAGATGGTTTTATAGTCCCCTCTTTACCAGCTGAGCTATGGGAGGATGCACTCAGGTGGTTTTTAATTGGACCAGAGGTCATTAGATATTCAGAGGTATTCAGATATTATGACTTTTGTATGCCAAGTTCTTGAGTTATGTGGTATGGAATTCAAGAACATTATTTTCTTATAGAATTCATTCATAATTTTGATGGCTACATTTTGTTGTATTTTAGTATGTATTATTCCTTTTAAAGTTTAACTAGAGAGAATTTATGTTAGTTATAATGATGTTAAAAAGAATTGTAAAGAGAATACATTTGTTAGGGCTGGAGAAATGGCTCAGTGGTAAGAGTGATTGCTGCTCTTTCAAAGGACTCAACTTCTGTTCCCAGCATGCACATCAAGTTGATAGTTGCCTGCAACTCCAAATCTAGGAGATCCAATTCTCTTCTCTGGCTCCCTTGGGAATCTGCACTTAGGCATACATATACATATGTTTTAAACCACCCCTGGATAATCTCATTCTTCAGACTTGGTTTAGGCTCATGTTACTTCCAAATGAAGGCTGACCCCTTGCTTATTATTTGTTTATAGGTAGTTCGCTATCTGGCTGGCTGTGGGCTGCAGAGCTGTCAGATGTTGGTGTCTAAGGGTTACCCAGACATTGGGTGGAATCCAGTTGAAGGAGAGAGATACCTCGACTTTCTCAGATTTGCTGTTTTCTGTAACGGTAGGACATGACTGCTTGAGGACACATAAAACTGCATGAAAATAAGGGTTCTGGGGCTGGAGAGATGGCTCAGTGGTTAAGATCACTTAACAACTCTAATAAAGGACCCAAGTTTAGTTTCCAGCACCCATATAGGACAGCCCACAACTGCTTGTAACTCCAGTTTCAAGAGATCTGACACCCCCTTATGGGGCATCTGCACTCTTATGCACACATAGACGTATATATGCATAATTAAAATAAAAATTAATGTTTTTTAAATGTAAAGAAAACAATGGGTCATCATAGCATTTTCATACAGGAAATGAATATGAGATTGCACATTTTATTTAATAAATAGTTTTCATTCCACAGCAATAACAAATACTATATATTTTTTACATGGATTATACTTTAATTGTTTAATTTGAAATCTGCACGTACCTTCTAGATATTTGCATTTGGGTCTTAAGGGTTGAGATTGCAGTACCTTCTCCAATAACAAATAGTTTGTCTCTGCAATATTTTGCTTTACTTGGAAAATATTATCAAAGAAAGTAACTTATGGTGTGTAGTATGCATATCTGTCATTTTTTCATTGCTATGACAGAATACTTGATAGAGGCACATTGAGGGAGGAACTTAATCAGTCTATCACTGCAGAGAAGGTGACTACAGTGGCTTAGTCTATGGCTGGCAGGAGCTTGCAATGCAGCTTCCTATGTAGCACCAACCAGGAAATAAGAGTGGGAGCTAGGGTATAGCTGGAGGTAGAATTTCCTTCAAGGCCCTTGCTGACAGCCTGTAATAGCCAGCTATGCCCCGGGTTCCAAGATTCCCAAGACAGTAGTGTCTCGTGGGGATAAATATCCAGACACACAAGTCTCTGTGGGTCATTCAACATGCAGACCATAACAATATATATATATATATATGAGTTGTGATCTGTGTTGAGTGTTGAATTTATGGGCCGGTGAGATGGCTCAGTAGATAAAGGTGCTTGCTGCCAAGGCTGACCTCTCGACTTCTATCCCTGAAACCCACAGGGTAGAAGGAGAGAAACCATTTCTGCACGTTGTTCTCTGGCTTCCACGTGGTGTATGAACTGACCTCCCCCATAAATAAATGTAATCTAAAAGCTGAATTTAATATTATAGTATATTTCTAAGGTATATCTGTTTCTTTAAGTGAGAAATGCTTATGATATATGGTCCCTGGAAGTCTTATATTGTGTTTACATTACTCTTTTGACTGCAGGGGAGAGTGTGGAAGAGAATGCAAATGTTGTGGTGAGGTTGCTCATCCGGAGGCCCGAGTGCTTTGGTCCTGCCTTGAGAGGGGAAGGTGGCAATGGCCTCCTTGCAGCCATGGAAGAAGCCATAAAAATAGCTGAGGATCCTTCTAGAGATGGCCCCTCCCCAACCAGTGGATCCAGCAAAACCCTGTAGGTCTACCATGCACACCCTCAGCAAATGCTATCAGCCCACCAAGGTTGACATGTATTTGACATTCTGCTAATTACCATTTTACTGTCTGACACTCAAGAGATTCCCCATTGAAAACTGAGTGTCTTAAACAAGAAGAGTGTGGAGTTGGCTGTTAGACTAGGCTAAATGAATGAAGATATGGGCTGGAGAGATTGTGTGGATTTAGGAGATGCATTTTGTGGGTATTTTCAGGCTTTCTAGACAAAGAGCACAGTTCAGAAGCTTTTCTCATTGACATTGGGATGTATGTTATCATCTACAAGGTGTTTGGCCATATTAGAGCTATCCTGAGATAATACAGCCTACAGGCCACAGGCAGCAAGTACATTTATCTACTGAGCCATCTCACCGGCCCATAAATTCAACACTCAACACATATCATACATACACCTGCACAGTATAGATGATGGAAGGTAAGCCTCTGAAACTTGAGTCAGGTCCAGTGGTAGTGAGATGATTGTGTGTGTGTGTGTGTGTGTGTGTGTGTGTGTGTGTGTGTGTTTATACGTATGTGTACATACCTACTTGTGCAGGCATCAGAGGGAGGGACTATTTGTTCTGCTCTGTCACTTTTTACCTTATTCTCTGAGACAGAGTCACCCATTGGATTGTAGGCTGGCAGCTCACAAGCCATAGTAATCTTCCTGAATATGCTCCTCCCCCAGCACTTGGGTTACAGACATATGTGATCATGCCTGGCATTTTATGTATGTCCTAGTGATTTGAACTGAAGTCCTAATGCTTATGATGCAAGCTCTCTTTCCTGCTGAGCCATCTTTCCAGTTTTCCAAGATGAGTTCTTATAATGTTATCAGGTAGAGAAAGAGACCTTTAGTAAGGGAGTGGGGATTCAGCCAGGTGAGTAAGATGGTAGCATCCAGGAAAACAGACATAATTCTGAGGAGCAGGATGCTTGGTTAATGTACTAGAGATAGATGTGTGGCAGAAGACATTGATACTGGTTTCTAGTAGGGCACTAAGGCAATGCAGATGGGCATGTGTCATATGAGTCCTTACCTTTATAGTCTTTTAACCTGTGGAGGTGAATGTCCTCAGAGGAGGTCAAACACCCACACTGCTAGTGCAACTATAAAGATAAAACATAGGGCTCAGAGGGGACAGACTTGCAAGTAAACTTTAGTCGTGGAAGAGGCATAGAGCTAATGTGGTTTATCAGGTAGACATAGATGGTTAAGGTAGTCCTTAGCTGATCTCACAGTGGGAAGTACATCCAGAGAGCTCAGGCCAGGACCATGTTAGCCAGTGTGTACACAAAAGCTTGAGACCTCCCTCATGGGCATATAAGGCTACTACTCACTGTCACTCTGCAGCAAGGAAGGACATGGGCTCCAAAGGCTGTCCACATTTGAATTTTATCAGCAAGATAATGGAATTTTTGCAGAAAGAAACAGACTATATTGACTATGGGTGGTGGAGAGAGGGTAGGGCAATTGGTTTGGGATGTGAGTAAATGAAGTAATATTTCTAAATATAACTCCAGATCAAACAGTATACATGGGGTCTGACATATGTTATCATATATGATAACTTTGGTTACCCTTTCTCTATTTGAGTACTACTTAGAAAAACACTCTTAAACTTATTTCACAATGGTCTTTCCACCATTTATTTTGTAACATCCTGTCTGTCATTAGAAATGAACACTATATATATATATATATATATATATATGTTGTAGCTGTGTATGTAATTCTCTATATGTGACATAAAAGCAAAAAGAAACTATTTGGGAGGTAGCAGGTTGATGAGAGAATGAAAATGAAAAAAAGTAGATTGTTGTACATTTTTGAAAATACCATAATGAAAGCCATTTGTTTGTACACTAGCTAAAAAGAGTAACAGAAAAAAGAAGCAAAGAGGCTGGAGAGATGGCTTGGTGGTTAAGAGCACTCGCTGTTCTTCCAGAGACCTCCTGTGTTTGGTTCTCAGCAGCTCAAAACTGCATGTAATTCAAGTTTTGGAGCATCTAGCGCCTTGCTCTGGCCTTCAAGGGCATTGCAGACATGGCTACATTCACACACACACACACACACACACACACACACACACACACACACTCATAAATAAAAAGAAAATAAATCTTTACAATTGAAAAAAAGGAAATGATCAGAATTCACCAAATGAGCAATCGTCCCCCTTTCCCTGCCAGGAATCTTGATACGCCCTTGCAATGTGTTCTTGGTAATAGAGTCCCAATTCTGATCCTTAACTCTTGGTTATTTTGTTTGAACAATATCTCACTGGTGTATCTGAGATGTGTGATAATACTGATGGGGAAAGGGCACGCCCTCTCCTCTGAGCACTGCACCTTCATTTACTTTCTATTTCTTTTGGAAAAAAAAAATGCCCAAAAGTGATACAGAAGAGGAGGAAGATGACGCCATCCACATGGGGAATGCAATCATGACCTTCTATGCAGCTTTGATTGACTTGCTGGGTCGCTGCGCTCCTGAAATGCACG
The DNA here is from genome assembly GCF_903995425.1 of Onychomys torridus. Classification (NCBI taxonomy): domain Eukaryota; kingdom Metazoa; phylum Chordata; class Mammalia; order Rodentia; family Cricetidae; genus Onychomys; species Onychomys torridus. The sequence goes on from NC_050447.1 coordinate 56,285,245, forward strand.
TGAGTCTGTTTGGGGGCTGGAGGGCAGCAATCTTGATACAGTCATCAGTGCTAGAACATCATGGGTGGCAGAGCTCACAGCAGCATCCTGAACTAGTAATATTCACGCTCCATTAGAAATAATGGCTGTGGCCTAATTACTGAACAAGTGTTTGTTTAGTTGGAAATGTCTCATTGGCTATAAAAATTAGTAATGAGATTTTTCAGTACAAGTCATTAATGGGATATATAGTCACCCATATGTGACTTTAAAACTCATGTGACCTCCTTGCATTTTAAGAAGAGAATATATTTTCCCTGTATAGTTCCCTCTTTTGGACATCCACTGTTTCCATCAATAATTGATTCCTTTCTTATAATGCTTATCTCTACATGAGTAGAGGTGGGCAATATTAATTTCAAAACTAAGGTAGACATAGTTGTTGAGAGCTCATATGTGTAGCATCCCAGTCATGTTGTAGCAGCCTCTTAGTCTTCTGGTCCATAGAGACTTTCTACCCTCCTCTTCCACAATGCTCCCTGAGCCTTGCGTATAGTGTAGGGGAAAGAAAGTCATTTTCTTTGGGAGCTAGCCAGTAGGTTTCCCATGTCTTTGTGGATGGCCTTACATCCATGCACATATGGGCAGCACAAATTTGATTAAGTGAGTTATTAAGTTTTTTTAAGGAGACATGTATTTGTAAGACATGTTGGATGGGATAGAGGGAGTTCACAGAATGCAAATGATGGTGAATATGATTGACACATTTATACATGTATGAAATTTTAGAAGAAGAAATAAACTTGCAAGTCCATATTTCAGCCAGGATAAACATGAAGCCGTAGCAGATGGCTTGCAGCTTATCTCATTCCCCTGCCCTTGGTACCTCTGCTTGCTTTCAGCTCTGTTATTTTGTGGTCTTTTCTTTAAGTTCATATGATAAAACCTACTTGAGGTTCTCTTCTGTTGTAACCTGAGAAGAACTACAGAATAGAGAACTATTAGAATATTAGAAAGCTTAGAACATTTTAAAGCTTATTTTTATTAATAATTAATTAGTTAGTTAATTAATTAATGTTTCCCAGCCTGATCATAGTTTTTCCTCCCTCTCTTCTCTCCTCTTAGTCCTCCCCCTCCAACCTCCCCTCTTCAACCCCATCCGCTCCCCCTTTCTCTTCAGAAAGGGGCAGGCCTCCCGTGTATATCAGCCAGCTGTGGTATATCAAGTTGCAGTATGACTAGGCACTTACTCTCCTATTAAGGCCAGACAGGGCAACCCAGTAGGAGGAAAGGGTCACAAAAGCAGGTAACAGTCAGAGAACTCCTGCTCCCCCTGTTAGGAGACCCACAAGAAGACCAAGACAGACAACTGTAACATATATGCAGAGGGCTTAGGTCAATCCAACGCAGGCTCTGTGATTGGTGTTTCACTTTCTGTGAGCCCTTATGAGCCCAGGTTAGTTGATTCTGATTTTCTTGTGGTGTCCATGGCCCCTCTGGTTCTCACAATCCTTCCTCATCCTCTTCCACAGGATTCCATAAGGTCCACCTAATGTCTCTGCATCTGTTTCTATCTGTTGCTAAGTGAAGCCTCTCGGATAATGATTGGGCTAGACAACAATCTACAAGTATAGCAGAATACTATTAGGAATCATTTCATTGACATTTTTTGCCATTTATGTTTGATTCTATCACAGGTCTCTGGGCTGTCGAGTTTCTGGGTCCTGCCTTCCCAGCAGTGTCAGGGGTGGGCTATTTCTCATGGTATGGGTTTCAAGTTGGTCTAGTCATAGGTTGGCCATTCCCATAATTTTCATGCCACCGTTATCCCAGCATATCTTGTAGGCAGGAAAAATGTTTGGTTAAAGATTATGTGGCTGGGCTGGAGTCCCAGTCTCTCTATTCTAAGTCTTACTTGGTTACAGAAGATGGCCAGTTCAGGCTCCCTCTCCCCCATTGCTAGGAGTCTTAGATAGGGTCAACATCATAGATCCTTGGGAGTTTCCATTGCACTAGGTTTCTAGCTCATCCCAGAGGTGTTCCCTGATTTAAGTTGTCTTTCCCAATACTCTCTGCCTCCATGTTCCCCAACCTCATCCTTCCTGTTCCCATGCCCACCCACCCATTCAGACCTCTTCTCTTCATCCACCTATGATGGGGATGTCTATTATATTTCCCCTTCATAGTGTGATTAATGTGTCCCCCGCTTTAGCCCTCCTTGGAAGGACAAAAATAATTTTTTAACCCAGCCTCTGCTATGGCGTGATTTTTTTCACGTTGGTAACTGGGAATGGATGATGGAAGATCCATGTGCTAGAGAAAGTTGTAGATTAAAACATGGCTGCTCATACAGTTTGTATCTTTGCCTGTCTCAAGGAAAAAACTAGAGGAACTAGGAAAGAAATTGTAATAATATATAGAAGCTTTCAGTGTTATTGTCATGCCCATGTTAAGGATCTGGAAATACTAAAATGGATTAATGATGACTTACTCACCTTGCCTCTTCTGAAGTTCAGCCAACTTTATGGTTATTAGTTGAGCCCTCTACTAGGCCATGACTCTCACTTGCTTTTCCTGCCTTGTGGTGAAGGTAGTAGATGTTGGTTCTGGCTATAGAGAGCTGTGGTTATTCCAGAAACCCACTGAGATTCTTGACTATCCTGATCCACTGGTATCATGGAAACTTCCTCAGCCAGAAGTCTTAAAAGGAACTGACCCCCCTCCTCCAAGAATCAGGGTGAAATATGGATAGAAATAAAACTAATTTCCAATCTCAAGAACAGAAAGAGGCTAAATAAACCACAAACACTAGTTTATTTTCAGTTGCTGGAAATGATGGCTGTTTTATTGTGTTGTTTCTCTGGTTATTGGTAGGTATATGTATGTATGTATGTATGTATGTATGTATTTATTTATTTATTTATTTATTTATTTATTTTCGAGACAGGGTTTCTCTGTGTAGTTTTGCGCCTTTCCTGGAACTTGCTTTGTAGACCAGGCTGGCCTCAAACTCACAGAGATCTGCCTGGCTCTGCCTCCTGAGTGTTGGGACTAAAGGTATGCATCACTACTGCCCGGCGGTATATGTAATTTTAGGAGTAATTGTTCATAAACTTATCTGATTTTCAGTTTGTTTTGGTACCCCAAACATTGTTTAAAAAATCATCTTTTTGGCAAACCAGATGGCCTTTACTATAGTGTATATAACCTAGTATTTCCTCTTATTTAGGGGAACTGTAAGATGTGATTGCCTACCTATGTGTCTGAGATGGCAGTTTCTGAGAGATGGCTAGCTTTATGCATATTCAGGAAGGACAACTGCTTTAAACTTCTTACAGTTTAAGTTTCCTAACATAACTATGGACAGAGTCAGTAGCTGGTTCTAAGCTTGCTTTATCCTCTTCCTGTTTAGTTGATTCATGCTGGAAAGGGAGAAGCCATCCGAATCAGGTCTATTTTGCGATCCCTTATTCCACTGGGAGACTTGGTGGGTGTAATCAGCATTGCATTTCAAATGCCAACAATAGCCAAAGGTAAGATCAGCTTCCTTCTTGTATAACTGTCTACTGGGAGGGCAGCACTTTGTGAAAATTTCATCTGTGCTTGACATCCCCTCTCCCCACCTCCATTCAGTTAGATGCATCCTCAGGTGTACGAGTAGGCAGGTCCTTCACTACTGCATCAAGTCCTGTGTGTGGGAGGAGTTAGAAATAGTAGAGCATGGTAGCACATCAGTGGGTTTTGAGTCCCGGGCAATTGTGATTATATTAAAATCATTGTTAGAGAGCACCTGAATGTGATCCCTGGGACTCACATGGTGGATGGGGAGCACTGACTCCTGCAAGGTGTCTGTCCTCTGACCTCTGCTTGAGGCCGTGGCATACGTGCACACATAAATGGATAAATAAACAAATGTAACAACAATTTTAAAAGTAAAATAAAATCAGTGTCAACTTGCATAAGTGTTTGAAAAGTAAAGAATTGTTTGGATCTCTGAATTGCTCCATTTTAATTTAAGTATAGCTAGATGGTAAAATAGTAGAACCCTGGGACCTTAAATCCCAATAATGTGTGTTTTTTTTAAAGAAACTGATATGGAAATTTTACATCATTATTTATTTGAAAAAAACTATGCCATATAAATATAAACAAACTGAAAATTAAATCAGCCCAGGTTGAATGTTAAGTACATTTTAGTCACTTCTAGTTCAGTTCTGCCCATCACTGGGTTGTGAACTTGGGCAAGTTCCTTCCCCTTCCCAAAATTCAAAGCTCACCACCTGTTAAATGAGCATCATGGAACTCACCCCACATGCAGATCGTAGAACTTGTCTGTTATCCCATTATGGAGAGACCTCTCAGTTCTAGAACTTCTGAAGGAAATTGGGAAATCAGTCTAGAGGTGCAGGCAGTTTTAGAAGTTTTTTCAGCAAAGCAAAGCAAGCATCCACTCTAAAGAGGTTGGAGTGCACTGTCCCAAAAGGCGATGTCCCAAAAGTGCACTGTCCTAAAATAGTGCAATGGGTTCAGCACTGTGAATTTTAAAGAGCCCTTTACAAATATTTATGAGGCAGATTTTATATTTGTAATAGAAAGTAAATACTCTTTTCCTTCCCCTGGTCATGGTAGGATAGCCTCCCTTTAAGGGTGTTTCTTTTCATGGTCCCCCATAAAAGTGCACTGAGGGAGTAAAAACCACAATGCAAATGATATTGTAATGATGCCCTTTGGAGAATGCAGATGCCTCATCTGTGTCGTGTATGGGAAGATGCCCTGGCACATTAGTTTTTAATACAGTGGTAGCAACCACTTTGCAGTCTGAAGAATGAGAAAGCAGCATCTGACTCCTAGGAGGCACAGCTACTAGGTATCATTGCAACTTTCTAGGCTGCCTCCTTCCTGTCTCCCTTTTGAGACTAGTCAAGATCCCATGGTTTATTGTGTACCAGGGATAAGACAGTCTTCTGTTTTAAAAACTGATGCTTCATCATGGAGGCGGGGAACAAAGTCTTGCAATAGCCTGTACAGACAGACACAGGATTTGGGTTGTCCTTTAAGACCTTCTTCCAACTTCACCACTCAGGTCTCTACCTAACAATTACATTTATCATATTTCAAGCTGAGTACTTGACAGCAATTTAAACACTAAGAAATATTTTTCTTATAATGTAAAGCAAAATAGTATTAGTTACATTAGAGATTCTTATAATTAATAAACAGGAACTAATGAATATCACTTTTTAATTTTATTTAAAATATTATTTATTCATTTTCATGGTAGGAATATAAAATTCATTCATTGACTCCAAGTGTGAAGCTATTTCAGGCTGGTGATGGTCATGTGTCCTCCTTCCCTGTTCTGTTTCCTTCAACATTACATCCATGTGAAAAATTCTGTGATACCAGTCACTCTTACTGTAGGTTACAAGAACCAGTTTGGCATAATTATCTTATGATAAAATAGGAAGCAAATAAACTCCCCAGTATTTTAAGTTGGCACACAGTCCTATAATTCTTCATACTAATGGTCCCCAACCTCTGAACTTAAGGAATTACTATAAGGAATTCATTCCTCTGCATAGACTTCAACCATTTGGTATTGAGAGAGAAAATGACATGATATGTCATGACAAAATATGTTATAATTAATGAAGTCTATTTCATATGAAATCCATGCTGTGTTCATGGTATGGATTTATCACTTTATAATTATTGTGTAATTATAATCTCCATGGTGATATTTCATTTATAATTATAATTTAATTAATAGCAGTGGGAAAGTGCCCTGACTATCACACGGTAGAGCATGGGTATCTTAGTTAGGGTTTCTATTGCTGTGAAGAGACACCATGACCATGGCAACTCTTATAAAAGAAAACATTTAATGGGGACTGACATAAAGTTTCAGAGTTTAGTCCATTGTCATCTTGGCAAGAAGCATGGTGGCATGCAGGCAGATATAGTACTGGAAGGAGCTGAGAGTTCTATATCTTGATCTTCAGGCAGCAGAAGGAGACTGCCACACTACGCCTAGCTTGAACATATAAGACCTCAAAGCCTGCCTCCACACTGACACACCTCCTTCAACAAGGCCACACCTACTCCAACAAGGCCACACCTCCTAATAGTGCTATTCCCTATGGGCCAAGCATTTAGACACATGAGTCTATGGGAGCCATTCTTATTTAAACCACCACAATGAGTTTAAAGGGATAGTCCTTGATAAGAGTAGAAATATGTGCTTCTTATTTTTAACTTTTTATGGTATCCATTCCATATTTTACCAGGTCTATCTGATACCTTCTGTTTCATTCTTGGCAGATACTATGCTTTTACAAATTTGAAGTGAACAAACACATGCCCAAATGACATCTAAATGACCATAGGTTCAAACTGCATTGCCCCAGTTCTCCAGTCATGCACACATTTGTGTGAGGGTAGTAAAACAGGAAAACATTTCATTAATATACTTGATTTGAAACATGACATGGTTAGTAAAAAGCCAAATGTCATCAACCCACATATGGCCAGGCCATTGACACCAACATGTCACCTTCTCTCTTGTAGATGGGAAGGTGGTGGAGCCTGACATGTCCGCGGGGTTTTGCCCAGATCACAAGGCAGCCATGGTTTTGTTCCTTGACAGGGTCTATGGAATTGAGGTGCAAGATTTCCTCCTCCATCTCCTTGAGGTTGGCTTTCTGCCTGATCTCCGAGCTGCTGCCTCTCTAGACACGGTATGATATGGATAGTGAACTTGTTCTCTTGACTCTCAAACTCTGGAGTCTGTGTCTCATGGTGTGCATTCATCCGCTCATTATCAAACATTTACTGCATGCCTGTGTTGTTTTCAGGCAAGCAGTGAATAAATAGAAAATAAAACAGACCCTGTCCAAAGGAAATTCACTGACTAGTGAAACTACCTGCCTCAAAGGGCTGACAAGAAATCCGACGAGGTGCCATGGGAGTCAAGAGGTTCATCTATGCTTAACGTTGTTGGCCATAGGAATGCCTATTAATGCCTGACAATTATGAGCCTTTAAATTTTCCTAGAGATAGAGATGGCTCAATTGATAAAGTGCTTGCCACATAAACATGAAGACCTGAGTTTGTCCTTCAGAACCCAAGTGAAAAACTGAGCCATGATAGTGCACACCTAAGTGTGTGTGTGTGTGTGTGTGTGTGTGTGTGTGTGTGTGTGTGTGTGTGTGTGTGTGTGTGTGTGTGTATGTGTAAAACCTAAGCACTGGATGGTAGAGACAGAGGATTCCTAGAGATTACTGGCTAGTTAATCTAGCTGAATTGGTAAGCTTCCAATTCAGTGAGAGACCCTATCTCAAAAAAGAAGGTAGAGAGATTAAGGAAGACACTTGACAATGACCTCTTGACTCACCATATATGTATACACAAGTACTCACAGACATATACACATATGTCTATACATACAAAGAACAAATTAATATATACATAAATAAGCGGGCCTCTGCACTGTTGCTGCTTGTTGAAAGTAATGAGCATTAAGGCAGTTGAATGGTTATTATGGTTCTGTCAGTTACAGTGGCATTCTGGAGTATCATTCTCTTAAGTACTTATTGCACAATATCTGCCCTGTATGTTAAGTGACCCTATAGAGGATCTGTCATTAATAGTGTCAGGCTAATGTCTAAAACATGGTGGAGTAAAGTGGAACACCAAATTCCATCTAAATCATCCTGATTTATTTACTTACTTATCAATTAAATTAGCCCCTTTGATCTCATGGACAATTAGATCCTGAGTTAAGAAATCCATAGCTGCATAATAATAAAAACAAGATGGAAGTTTCATCTTCTTTCACATTCTGAATCTGAAGAGTAGAGATATCAACATAGTAATACAGTGGACTCCTGATGACACTTATAGATAGGAATAAATGTATGAATGCCACTGATCAGTTGAATTCAGATTGTGTGTGCAAATCTGAGATCAGTTATGCAAATACATTCATTTCTTTCTGCCCACAAGGAAGTGCTCATTGACATCATCTTCTATTACCCAACCTAGTGATGGCTGAATCTTTTCAGAGCTCCCTTGCTCCAGGTCAAGCTCATAATATTCCTCTAGATTACATAGGACTGTTTACTAAGTTTAGAGAGTACCATCACATATGTTAGTGGAGATGATATTATCATAATCTAACCTTGAGCATGTATTTCCTGAGCTCTTTGAGAAGATAGTCACATTCATTTTAGTCTACTTATAAACCATCAATGGTTTTAAGTGGTGAAGCTCATATGAGCCATGGGTAAAATTCTATCTAAGGACTGCATTTCCAGATGGCATGCTGTTGTTATTTACAAATAGGAAGATTATGTGGCAGTGCATTGAGTCCTTTGCTGATCACACAAGCCTGTGTCCTCTTATTCCTCTTTAGGCTGCACTAAGTGCTACAGATATGGCCTTGGCCCTCAATCGATACCTTTGCACAGCTGTCCTGCCTTTGTTAACAAGATGTGCTCCCCTGTTTGCTGGAACAGAGCATCATGCTTCCCTCATTGACTCTCTACTGCATACTGTATATAGACTGTCTAAGGGATGCTCCCTCACCAAAGCTCAGCGGGATTCCATAGAAGTGTGCCTGCTCTCTATATGTGGGTAAGTGGGTGATTCTCTGTGCCAGTTTTCTTTATGGAATGGCCCCTGTTAATTATCATGAAATTTTTGGACAGTTTCTATATCAAAAATTAATTTTTATAGTACAATACATGAATGTCTGAATCTTGAGGTTGTCTCCCTTATTACAATTGGCCGCCTTGTTCCAACAGCCAACTGCGACCTTCTATGATGCAACATCTACTCAGAAGGCTGGTATTTGATGTTCCACTGTTGAATGAACATGCAAAGATGCCTCTTAAGGTAAATACCAGGGGTTCTTGGTACTATGTGGTTCCTGGTTCCTTGAGTTGACTTTTGTTCCTCATCATATGTCTCTTAGACTTAGTGTACTTGGTCTCTGATGCTGTAGAATTTCTCCTAGTTATTGGAAAAAGCCTTATAAATTTTTTTTGTGTGTGTGTCCCTTAAACACAAGCAATACAGGAGCATAGACTCCCTAACATTGATTCTATAAATATGGAAGATACAGATCACAAATAAATTTCCCAGAAATCTGCAAAATAACTAAAAGATCCTTTTATGTAAGTAGGTCATAGACTGCATCTGTAGGTACCAAACAAATGTAGAGTCATTTTCAGAGTTTACTTACAGAATTAAGATGAAGCCATCACAAGTGATAGGTAAGTCAGAGAGGAAACAAAGATACCCACAGAGATAAGATTCCCACTTAACATCTCTGGGCTATTATACCTTCCATACCTTTGTTTTATACCTTTACTCTAGGAGATAATTGTGCATGGAGTCCAGTAGATAACAGTTGATATAGTTATGAGTAAATGAAATTAAAGGAAGTAGAACTCTGGAGTATATAAGTATCAAAATAACACCAGAAAAAATGCCATTCAAGATATATCAATATTTGTATATGTGTATGGGTATGCTCATGTAAATTCAGTAACAATTAAGGCCATAAGATGGCGAAAGATCACCTGGATCTAGAATTACATGTGGTTGTGAACTGCCTGGTGTAGGTGCTGGGAACCAAATATGGGCTTTTTGCAAGAGCAGCAAATGCTCTTAACCACTGACCCATGTCTTTTGCCTACTTCAGAATATGTTTTCAAAGTTGAACATTTGGTCCACACTTTGTACTGTAATCAGTATCTAATTTAAAAGAGACATAGTGTTCAAGTAATTCTGTTTCCAAAACAACTTACATGGATTTGATAGTTTCCCTTCCATGGACTTCATGTATCATTAGAATGTCATGGAAGAGGAATGGAAACATAGAAAAGATGTTTCTGCATGTTAATTTTGTGACTACTTTCCCACACAGCTTCTGACAAATCATTATGAAAGATGCTGGAAATATTACTGCCTCCCTGGAGGGTGGGGCAACTTTGGTGCTGCCTCAGAAGAAGAACTTCATTTATCAAGAAAGTTATTTTGGGGCATTTTTGATGCTTTGTCTCAAAAGGTAATGGAAGACCTGGGGGGGATTTATATGCATTGATAAAGCAACAAAAAGCCTCAGATTATCTGTAAGGTGGTATTTATAGTGGAGTAACGTCTTTACTAATCAAGACTTGAAAAGTACCAGGTATGGTGGTGCATGCCTATACTCCCAGCACAGAGGAGGCTGAGTTAGGAGGATCTCAAGTTCAAGGACAGCCTGGGCTACATAGATGAGTCTCCAGTGGGGTCTGGGTTATAGGGTGTGATCCTGTTTCAACAAAACAAAACAGTGGAAAGTTATCGTTTTTGTTGTTTTCTTCCTTTTTAAAATTATGCATATTGAGAATATATTATACATTGATTTTCAGTGATCATCATTGTCACAAATTCCTTGTGATCATTGCACTGTTTCTGAAATTAAAATAGTGGAGGAATGTAGGAGATCAGACATGTGGTTGATTGGTGTTAATGATAGAATACACTGACACAAAGTAATTTAGGGAAGAAAGTGTTTGTTTTGTTTTACAGTCCCAGAGGAGAAACAATCCATTGTCCTAGTTCGGGTTTCTATTGTTGTGAAAAGACACCATGACCAAGGCAACTTTTATAAAGGAAAATATTTAATTGGGTTGCTTACAGTTCAGAGTTTCAGTCCATTATCATCAAGGTGGACCATGGTAGTGTGCAGGCAGATATGGTGCTGGAGAGGTAGCTGTGAGTTCTATATCTTGTGCAGGCAACAGGAAGTGAACTGAGACATTGGGTGAATCTTGAGCATAGGAGACCTCAAAGCCCACCTCCCACAGTGACACATTCCTCCAACAAGGCCACATCTACTCCAACAAGGCCACACCTCCTAATAGTGGCACTACCTATGAGTTTATGGGGGCCAATTACATTCAAACTACCACATCCATCATGGCAAGGAAGGCAAAGCAGCCAGAATGAACCCACATGGCAGTTAGGAAGCATTGGATGGGGGAGGACGAGAGGGAAAGGGAGACAGGGAAGAGAAAGGGAGAGAGGGCACTATATAGTGACTTTTTCCAGCAAGTCTCTACCTTGCAAAGGTTCTGTGATTCCAAAACAGTGCCACCACTTTGAAATTAAGTGTTCAAATACATGAGCCTATGGGGAATATTTATCAACAAGCCACAACAAGAGTCTTATAAATAATAGCTTACCATTGTTTTTCTTTTCCCAGAAATATGAACAAGAACTTTTCAAACTGGCCCTGCCTTGCCTGAGTGCAGTTGCGGGAGCTTTACCTCCAGACTACATGGAGTCAAACTATGTCAGTATGATGGAAAAACAGTCATCCATGGATTCTGAAGGGAACTTTAACCCACAACCTGTTGATACCTCAAAGTATGGACTCTTTCTATTGCAGCAGATTTTTATTGTAAATGATGTGTGAAGTCTGAAATTGAATAAGGTACTGAAGTGAACTTTCTCTGGTACATGCCCCCTTTGAATAGGAGCCCCTTGAATTTGTCAGATGGCAGTAAAAATAACGGTGAATATTCCAGTATCAGAAATAGGTGTGTACCCTCTAGGGTGCTCTTTGATGAAGGCACAACTCAGGGGATAGCCACATTATAAAGTCTAGAAGAAGGAGACTCAACAAAATGCATGAGCCATACTTAGTTGAAAATGAAACTGAATTGTGTATCAGTAGCCATAATCAACCACATCTTTAGCTGAGGATAGTTCCAAAATGTTACTGCCATGCTGTTCCTGTGAGTGACAAGATTATTTCACCCACTGTAGCATCTTGACCAGGCTCAGGCTTTGTTGTTGTTGATGATATCCTACATCACAAAGAGATGAGAGGAATATCAAGTGGAAAGTGGCATAAGACATAAGCATATAATCAGAATGTTGACAGAACTGATAGCTTTAAACAAAAATCAAGCATATACTCTCTATCAAGCTTCATATATGTACTTAGTTTCCTAAGCTGTTCTACAAGTGGGATGCATGGGATACATAGATGCTTCATGTGTTTGTAGTTTGAGTAGGACCACAGAAGCTCCCCTTTTGTGAGGAAAGATGCCTTTTCACTTAGTTTACTGATACCATAGTAACTTGGCAAGACTAGTTAGCAAGGTAGTCACATGTTGGTTATTATCTACCATTCCTAAATCAGTCTGAGACTGCACTTTGAGGCTTCAGAGCAGCTCCCAGCTGGGTTAGCCCCTTAAACCAATCAGAATTTAAACTCAAATGATGTACCATTAACTTAAGAATCTTTCAAGTACATGCTTGATATTACATGACAATCCTGGGAGAAAAGAGTCCACCCCCTAAGTGTTTGGATTATGTGTCCTTTGTATTTCTTTCAAAGTAAGTCACCAAAACATCACAGAGTAACATTATTCCATTGGTAAGTGTCTGGTCTGCTCACATATGGAATAATCCAGGGTTTTCAGGAGAGCAACATCATGGTTTGGGTGTTAATTAATTAAATCCAATTAACTAACAAGTGTTGGGCATGCATGATAGTTTACCCAGGCTTGCTTTCTGGGGAAAAATTTCAGTACAAATTTACATGGTGGTTTGGGTAATTTCTACTTGAGTATGTTTTTTTTAAGTATTGCTTCTTAAATATGTGTTTGTCATTTACTAACTGATAACTTTGTTGACAAAGATCAGAAAACCATTTCATTATGTTCAGCTTTATTTAGAACTCAATTTTCAAAGTTAACTGTTTAGTAAGTTATATTTATTAAGGAGTTGAATGTGTATTCTATTCTTTATTCATAGATACATTTGATATTCACAAGTTTTAACATTTATCAGTAGACCCATTTATCAATTGCACATGCTGGACATGAATAGGATAAATATTTATTGAAACAATAAAGGATTCAAGCATAAATATTGCCAAACAATAAAGCATAAGTTTATTAATTACTTTTCCCTGTAGGCCAAATTAGTAGCATTTTATAATGTTATCTATATGGAGGACTAATATTAGAAAGTGTTAACACATACTGATGAAATTAAGCTAAAAGTGTGGCAGATCAGAAATCAACAGTGCTGTTCATTCATAGTTTAATAAATACAGTTTAAAAAGATAGCATAATTCCTAAGGAAAAAAATATGAGAGAAAAGCATGGCTTCAAACTTAGTGAGTGTTGGTTTGGGTTTGTTTTCATTTTCTTGTATAATCTATTATCATCATCTTTGAATATAATTTAACTAACATATCTTATTACATTTATTTTCATATTAACACAATAAATAATATCTGAGTTTGGAATGAATAGATAGAACATGATATGCTTGACTTACATTGTTTGGAAATGTGAAGAAGCAATCCTTTGTTACAAGTATTTTTTAAGTTATGAGTTTAATGGAATTTGAGTGTTACTCGGCTGTGAGTAAATATAATACATTTGCCTGTGAATTCTGTAAAACACCAAGCTCTTTTCCTTTATTTTTATTGCAGCATTACAATTCCTGAGAAGTTGGAATACTTCATTAACAAATATGCAGAACATTCCCATGATAAATGGTCCATGGACAAGGTAAAAGTCAAAAGTGCTGTCAGGATTTCCATCCAAGGCTGTCATTGTGAATAACTGGGTACTGCTCAGTCTTTCCATCCAAGGCTGCCATTGTGAATGACTGAGCACTGCTCAGTCTTCCTGTCCAAGGCTGCTGTTGTGAATGATTGAGTGCTGCTCTAATATATCCAACTATGCCAACTTTCTCTTTGTATGTGTATAGTGTATATATTTGTGCATGCATGTCTATTCATTTACATGTTTACATGTAGTGGTCAGAGTCTGACTTCATTGACTGTATCACTCTTTCTTTTATTTCCTTTAAGACAGGGTCCTCAGTGACTCTAGAACTTTCCATTTCAGATAGATGGATCTGTCCATCTCCACTGCCCCAAGTTCTGGGATTACAAATGTGCACCACCATGCCATATTTGTTCTCACTAAGCTACATCTCTAGCCCCAACTTTCTCTTTTAAAAAGAGAGCTACATCCAAATTAGTAATGGGCATTTAGTTACAAGCTGTTCATGTTAATACTTAGATAGTTTCTCTATAGTAAAAATATGACATAATCTGGAAATTTTAACATTTCTAAAGATCAGTTCATTAAATTTTGAGTATCATTTCTAAATGTGTATTGTTTGTTGGGTAAAGAGTAATGACCACCAGAGGTTTCAGGAAGAAGTGGTGATACCACATTCAGAATTTAACTTTTAACCAAATTTTTGTTTTTATATGCAGTTTTATATTTTATGAACCATACTGAAAATCCATGTGTATGAGTTGTGCATGTGAGTACATGTTGGTCTGTGTGCCTGTGTCAGTCTAGGTGCATATGCATATGCCAGTTTGAGTTCTCATGCACGTATGTATGTGTGTGTGTGTGTGTGTGTGTGTGTGTGTGTGTGTGTGTGTGTGTGTGTGTGTGTGTGTGTGTGTGTGTGTGTGTGTGTGTGTGTGTGTTTGTGTGTGTGTTTGCATGTAGAGGCAGGGGTTGATGTTAGGGTATATGCCTCTATCATGCCCACCTTGGGTTTTGAGGCAAGATCTCTCCCTAAGCCCAGAGTTTACTGATTGGCTAGCCTGGCAGAGAGCTCCAGAATTCCTCTTCTGCAGTTACACATGTGCACTAGCTACCACATCCAGCTTTTAACACTGGTGTTATGATCCAAACTAAGATCTTCATTCTTGTATAGTAAGCACTTTACCAAATGAGGCATCTCCCCACATCCTTGAAGAGTCTTAAGCTTTGGTGATTGTGTACTTTCTATACACCTATCCACGCAGATAGCTCACTATAAATAGAATACATCTACAGAATGGTGTCCCCAAGGAAAAAAGTACAATGAGAAATCTCAATGAGTTGTATCCTACCAATTGATTCTCATTTCTGTTGAGTTTAGTTTCAGTTTGAGAGGGAATGATGATCAGAAGTTTGTCAGAGAAATTGAATTAACATGGTACAAAAATCTATCATGCACATGTGCAGCTCTGAAGTGAAAATCAGGTGCCCCAAAGATGCTAATGTCCTGAGATAAGTCAGTAGCATGGCATGTCTCTTTCCTAGTTTGATGTCTATTGCTTTGATAAACACCATGACCAAAAGCAGCTTGGAAGGAAAGTGTTTATTTAGCTTATGTCCTGATCATAGTTGATCATTGAGGGACAGCACAGCAGGAACTCAAGCAGGACAGAGGCAGCAACCAGGGAGTAACACTTGCTTCTCAGGGTTTGCTCAGTTTGCTTTCCTATATAACTTGGAAGCACGTGCGTGGGGATGGCACCACCCATAGTGAACTGGACCCTTCCACATGAATCAGTAATGGAAAAAATGCCCCCCCCCCATACATGCACTTAGGCCAGTCTGATGGTGGCAAATCTCCAGCTGAGGTTCCCCTTTCCTTGGTGACTCTGGTTTGTGTCAAGATGACAAAAAGTACCCAGCATAGTCTCATGCTCTGTTCCCCACTGTACTACGACCACCCCTTTCTTTCTCATAGAGATACTTTTCTGTCTGTATGATGATCATGTAATTCTGTATCCTAGAAATCAACAGTCTTATCAGGAGAGTCACCCAAGAGTCACTCTAATACAGTAACTACATTGAACACTGTGTGGATAGAATAGGGAAGAGAGAGAGATGCCTTAGGAAGATGCCTAGAACTGGTCCTGTCTAGCTACCTGGATTTTTAGAGCTCATGGTGGTATGGACAAATGAGGCTAAACCCAAATGGTCAAATTATGGGAGGATGAATCCATTGATAGACAGTGGGATACAGAAATGAACAAATAGGAAATGTTATTCTGAGGCACTCCTGATTTGTATATTTTAAACCAACCTCTCATAGACATGCATGCATCACAGATCAGGGCTTAAGATGTTTTCGAATAATTAACACCAGTCTTTGATCCCCATCGCCTTTCTGTAGGTGATTAAGCATGGGCACAGTTATAGACCTGGTTTGTTGTAGGAAGAGGGGTGCATTTAATCGTTGGTCAAAGGAACTCATTCCAAGTGTCTACTGGAAATGACACTAAGAGGGGAACTCTGAAGTTAGGTAACATTTAGACCTCAGTCAGGCCAAGGTGGTGCAGGCTTCTAATTCCAGGTACTTGGGAATCTGAGGCAGGAGAATTTTAATCCCAAGGTCTGCCTTGGAACACAGTGTGCATTCAAGGCAATTTAGCAAGATGATGTCTCAAAATAACAAGTGAAAAGAGTCCTGGGGGGTGTAGCTCAGTGGGAGACAGCTTGCCTGATGTACACAAAGCATGGCTTCAGACTCTGGCCACACCAGACAGACAGTAGGCCTTAATCATTTTCTTAACGCATTTTAGGGTTATTTTACCAAATAGTTGCTAAACACATGTGCACCTAAAATACCCAATTAATATATGTAAAACTATTTTTAACATTTTGTTTGTTTTAGTTGGCGAATGGATGGATTTATGGGGAAATATATTCAGATTCTTCTAAGGTCCAGCCACTAATGAAGCCATATAAACTGTTGTCTGAAAAGGTGAGAGGTTTTTGTCTCCCCTTAAATTTATAAAGTATTATGTTTGGGGAAATTTTTGTTTTACATGTATTTGTGTGTGTGAGCATGGGCACTTTTTCATATATGTCATCAATGTGGTCAGAGGACAACTTGTGAAAGTTGATTCTCTCCTTAGCAGCCTTAGTTGGCTAATACTTCAGCATTTTATACATCCCTTGAATGTTTTTATTTTTTGTTTTATTTATAAATATCCCGTGGTAATCAGTTTTTGAATGAAAGCAGTCCATTTCAGAACAAATCATTAAATATTTTGAATTTTCATTTTGGGTTCATGATAGCACTAATACTTTATTTTTTTTTCCTCTAGGAAAAGGAAATTTATCGCTGGCCTATCAAGGAATCTTTAAAAACAATGCTGGCTTGGGGTTGGAGAATTGAGAGAACACGGGAGGGAGACAGTATGGCTCTTTATAACCGGACTCGACGCATTTCTCAGACAAGCCAGGTGAGAATCATAGTGACTAATGGATTATTTGTGTTATTTAAACACATATATACTTACAGTTTAATATATATACATATATTTTTACACATGCATGTATAAGTATATAATATATAAAATACACACCACATACATTTATAGTTTAATATATAGATACACACAAATTTTTGCATATACATGTGTGTGTGTGTATATATATCATACATACATATATCCTTCACACACATATACAAACACACACACACACATACATACAGAAAGAGACAGAGAGAGTTAAATTTAAAAGAATAATTACCTTTCTCTCCTCTTTCATGACTCATATGCTTGTTATCTGAATTTCATTCTTCCTTATCAAGTACTATTTTTTAATAAAAGAATAAGCATAATGATGAAATATTTTACAATAGAGCTTAAGATCTATAAGAAGACCCAGGGTTCATGTCTTCCTCCTTGCTTAGACAAAGATAAGGGATAGAATACAGTGGAACTGTGGAAGTTGACAAGTAGATGTATACGTTTACTGGTTTATTTTGTGTGTCTATGTGTATGAATCTCTGTGTACATATGCACACATGTGAGTGCAACTGCCTGCAGACCACTGAAGAGCGTGTCGGACCCCTGAGAGCTGGAGTTATAGGCAGTCGTGAACCACCTGATTCCCTAATGTGGGTGGTGAGAAATGCAGGCGCTGAGCTGTCTCTCTAGCCTCTCCCTCTCTCTCCTCTCTCTCTCTCTCTCTCTCTCTCTCTCTCTCTCTCTCTCTCTCTCCTGATTTTTTTTGAGCTGAGGATCAAACCCAGGGCCTTGCACTTGCTAGGCAAGTGCTCTAGCACTGAGCTAAATCCTCAACCCTCTCCCCTTTTAAAAAAATGCTAGTTTTTTTATTCTTTGAAAATTTTATTCACATATTCAATCTCTCCATTCTGGGATGTGGACTGACTGACCTTGAGCAGGTAACCATGGCTCCTGAGAGTTCATGTGTGCAATGGCCAAGTCAGATCCGACAGCCTTTCTTAGTTCTGCACCTCATCTTCTGGCTCCTACAGTCCTGCCCTCTCTTCTGTGTGATAGTCTCTCAGCCGTGTGTGTGTGTGTGTGTGTGTGTGTGTGTGTGTGTAGGGATATGAGTGCTAAACCAGTCTGTATGTTAGCCACTACCCACTGTAAAAGGAGCTTCTCAGACAAAGCTGAGAACAGCAGAAATCTATAGATATCAGTATAAATATTTATATCCAGTTTTTAAAAGCAAAAATGTAGAAATTAGGAAAGTCTGGTCAGTGAAGATTTCCTTGTAAGCCACTAAAGGCTACATGGTACAGTTGTTTAATCCTGCTTCTCTTCGCAACTGACCCACAAATAGGCTTGTAAATGGTGAGCTCTTCAGTTCTATGTTACTAACCAGGGTCAGTGGGAAGCTCAAGGCCTCAGTGGCCCTTGACTTGGGGACACACTGCAGGATGTGGGATTCATCACATACTTCTAACTTAATAATTAACTTTTTAAAAGGTCTCTCCCTGAGGTATTAAGATTAAATTATTTAATTACAAGTGATTGTGAGACACTCAAAATTTTAATTTAGTGTGTCCTTGAAATTATCCTGTTGCTTTTACTGCAGGAAATATTGTTTGATGCTTGCCCTAAGTTTTTGAAGGTCCTTTCTGCAGCTTTTAATGAGGTGCTTCTCTTTTTCTTTTTAAACAAATCATCCAGGTGTCTATAGATGCTGCACATGGGTATAGCCCTCGTGCTATTGACATGAGCAACGTTACACTGTCTCGAGACCTGCATGTGAGTATCCAGGTTTTCACAGTAGTCTCTAAAGCTGCTGTGAAAAGCCAACTGGAACAATTTTGTGAGCATTTTACAGTGTGTATTGTTTCATCATGTGACCAGCCTGTAGCGTTCATGGTTAATACACACTCAACCTTTTAGTACCCTAAATGTTGATAACCTAAGTTCATCTGTGGTTTCGCCCTTAGTGATTTCTGTTACTCCCTGTGATCTGAAATGGTGAGCAGTTGCCATTTCCCGTCCTGAGTTCCATGATCTAACTAACCTCTTATTTTCCTGCTTCTTTCCACCCTGGACATGAATCTTTCCTGTGTTCAGTATTTTTATGTCGTGTAGACTGACCCCTCTTTAACCATATAGGCCATCAGATTGACTGTCAAAGAGGAGCAGTGCTTGTGTTCAGTTATCCTTATTTTATTTTGTGATATCTCCAGACTCTAAGTTCAGTGATGCAGAGGAGGCATGAGGCCTGGAACACAGGAGGAAAGATGATCTCTAGTGCAGCATGGCAGCACCACAGTGTGTGTGGGAAGATATAAATGCTATACTAAGGATCTGGTACTCTCTGAGGTTTCCGTCCTCACTGGGGGCCTTGGTGAACACCACTTGGGATGAAATAAAGGTGGCTGCTGTACAACTTTCAAAACAATGTTTCCTTGTGGCTGCAGAGGTTCATCAGTGATTAAGTGCACTTGCCTCTTTTCTAGGGGAACTGAGTATATTTCCAGCAATGTCAGCAGCTCACAAGTGTACAGCTCCAGAGGATGTGATGCCTTCTTCTGGTCACTGTGTATGCCTACACACACACACACACACACACACACACACACACACACACACACACACATTGTGGGTACCTAAAGACACACATACATACACATACATTGGAGGTGCCTACAGCCACATACACACATGTACACATACATTGCAGCTGCCTATAGACACACAGACATTGTGGGTGCCTACAGACACATAAATACATGTATATACACATTGTGGGTGCCTACAGATATACACACACACACATATACATTATGGATGCCTAAAGACACACACACACACACACACACACACACACACACACACACACGTATACATATACATTGTGAGTACCTACAGACACACAGACATGCACATACACATAAATATAAAAATGCATGAGAAAAGAGTAAATAAATAATCAGGAATTTTAGGTTGTTCATCTATGGAACTAGGACACATTCCATCTGTCTCATCTGTAGCCCCTGTTTGCTCTGTGTCACTAAAGAAGGTGTTTTGAAATGACCATTTTGAATGAAAGATAAAATTTATTTCCATAGAGCTTAAATTAGCAAGTTAATATGAAATATTGATCTTGGTGTTACTTCAAGAGAACCAAGGATATAAATATGAACTTCATGTGCTGTTAAAATGTTTGGTTTACTTTTCATTCTTGCTCATGTAGGAACCAATTAAAAAGACACTGTAGTCTTGACTTTGAAAGAACACAAGAATATTAGAATTTTTCCCTCAAAATTCACAAGAAAAGATCACACCTGATCTAAGATTCCCCATTTGGTTTAGACAAAGAATGACCTAGAAGTAAAATCTTTGTCCATAGTGTTCTTCTTCTTTATTATTTAATAAGATATAGGTTGGATTATATAAATTTGAGTTAAAACACAAGTTTGTATTTATATATCTATTTTCTGTCCATATCCATAGCTATTTTGAAGATTCATTGTTGAATTACCAAAAGACATATTTAAGCATAATGAATAAGAAAGGCTATTTTAATCAAATCCACAGTTTGGTGATATTTAGTGTCTAATTTTTCAAATCATTAAAATTCTATGGAATTGTATTTCCAAGTGGGAGTTTTCTGTTTGACTACTTCAGGCTCATCTCAGCATTAATATTTTGCTTTATTCCTTTAAGATATGTCTGTGTGTTCCACCTCAGAAGACAGCTCTATCCTTTTTCACTGAAGAATCAATTAACTCTTCAATATTTGGTATGTTGTAGGCTATGGCAGAAATGATGGCTGAAAACTACCACAACATATGGGCCAAGAAAAAGAAAATGGAGCTGGAATCCAAAGGTACTATTACCTAGAGACCTCTATTAAAAACTCAGAGAGTTGTACTGTAGCAGTGTAGGATCCAATGAAGTAGGTATATATATATTTGCTTAAAACCCCACCATACCTTCATTATACCAAAATGTTTCAAACATGCCTGCAATCCAGAGTCCAACTTACAACTGTAACTACCTTACTGTTAATGTATATTCCTTGTGCGTTGGGACTTTAATAATGTTTTTCTTTTCCTCTTTGTATCTCAAAACTATCTGAATTTAAACTACTATCCATGTATCTGAATTAGCATCAAAGTGCTGGACACTTGATTATTAGTGTCTTATATTTCTTAGACTGACCACAATCCTCATGTCTAACTAAACTTTCGCCAGTTTCGTGCATTTTGCACCCTATTGCGGCCTCCTCCTTTTGTTACACTACTTATATTATTGCCACTTTCCTGCTTGCACTTGCTCTTTTCTCACTCTCTCTGGCTTTGTTTTTAGTACTGGGGATTGAACTCAAGCATTGTGAATGCTTGGCCAGTGCCTTAGGGATGTCTTCTGCCGGGAACATATGTCCTCAGCCTTCTCTTTACCTTTACATTTGAGACTGAGTTACCATGAGATTGAGGCCGGCTGTAAACTTACTGTGTAGACCACACAGGCTGCAATCTTCTTGTCTCAGGCTCCTGAGTAACTGGCCTTCTTTTCTCTTTTTTTCTTTTAAACATTTTTAGATTCATTTCTATTGTTTGTGTACATGGGGATGCAGTACCCCCAGAGGCAGGAAGAGGGCATCAGATCTCCTTGAGCTGAACTTGCATATAGTGGTTGCAATGTACTGGGAAGCAAAGCTCTCTCCTCTGGAAGAGCAGTGGGTTTTCTTAACCACTGAGTCATCCCTCCAGTCCCCTTTCTCTTCTTGAAAAAGTACCAAAATGCTAATGAAATCTTTTCATAATTTATTTACATAAATACATTATTCAAGCCAATGCACTCTACACTGAACTTTTTGCATTCTTACTCATTTGGCCTTAATTTGTGCACATATTATATGTGTGTTTGTATATGTGTAGGTTGTGTTTGTATATATTATTTGTATGTATTTGTGTATGTGTATGCATGCATGCGTGTGTGTGTGTGTGTGTGTGTGTGTTAAAGTTGGAAGCACTCAGTGATTCAGTATTGAGCCTGCAGTTTCATTTCTGCCCATTCTGATTTCTTTTACCATCATCATATCTGTTTGTAGATGTATCCATTTTAGAAAAGCCTGAAGAAAAAAAAAATATTTCATTCACTCTGGTGTTTGGTACTCTTTCTGTGCATGTGAAGAGTGAGAATAAGAGACCATAATAAAAATGTGTATCTTTAAGAGAAATAGGAGCGAGGCCTGGGAAAATAGCTCAGGACTTGGTTGCATACATTAGACCCTGGGGTTAATCTCCAAATATGCTAGTGATGAGACAGAGAAGCAGAGGGGTTAAAGTCCTGAGACTAATAACCATGCTCCAACACCATGGCAAGGGTTTAGGGTTCTTCTCCACTTTCACCATCACTTGGAATATTTTGCACTGTGGTACTCTGCCATGGAGACAAGGGTTGAACTTTCCTTGCCTTCTCATATGAACGAGTTCACAAGTTAGAGTGAGTACTGGCATGTTTTGGTAGCATCCTTGGAAATCCTGCATCCTCTCAGCTTTCTGTTGAGCTGCCTCCTTTCCCCCTACATAACACACCCACACCTACATGACCAGTGGGGGGAAAATGAGAGATGAAAGAGCAGTCACACTGCTATTTAGAGGTACCCTTGCCCTCCCTCCTTATGAGTTCTTTTGTTTTGTTTTTGAGACAAAATCTCATATAGCCCAGGGTGGCATTGAACTTGATATATAGCTAAGGATGATCTCTATCTCCTGATTCTCCTGACACCACCTCCAGGTGCTGGAATTATAGGCATGTACTCCATATCTGACCAATTCTCATAATTTTTGTTTATATTATACCTACTTTCTACAAGTTCTAAACATATAGGATATCCAGCCTCTTGCTAGAAGCTACTGGCTGAAAGCTTTTAATTTTTCAAATATTAGATACTTGATAATGGTCAACTTTTAACTTAGCAAGTCTGTAAGTATTTGTGTGTGTGTGTGTGTGTGTGTGTGTGTGTGTGTGTGTGTGTGTGTGTGTGTATGTATGTATGTATGTATGTGTTGTATATTTAGATGCATACTGTGATCTGGAAGGTGCCACAAGAATTTCTTATTAAAGACATATTCCTTTTCTTCTCTCCTTGGGGCAAAAAAAATGAAGCACCACCCTGGAGCTTTACTTAAACTCTCTCTACTGAGTTGTATCTGCTTTATCGTCTATTACCACTCCTCAAATTTAGGCTCCCTGTGAATAAAGAATGCCCTTGGCTTTTTTTCCTTCCATGGTGATAGCACATATAACCAACACTTGATATTATAAATACATGTATTTTCAAGTTTGACATGCCTGTTAGAAGGCCCAAGTACCATTGTCTGGGTGTCATCTCAGAGTATATTGTCTTACTGTTCTCTTAGGAGGAGGAAACCACCCTCTGCTGGTACCCTATGACACACTGACAGCCAAAGAGAAAGCCAAGGACAGAGAGAAGGCCCAGGATATCTTCAAGTTTCTACAGATCAGTGGTTATGCTGTATCCAGGCAAGTGAACATCCATCTCATGTTCTTTCCAAATGCTCTTTGGGATTTCAACTAAAAATAAGTTCAGTGACCTGACTAAACCTTGGGGCCACTGGATAGTATATTTAAAACACGCATCCTAGCTTCCCTTCTGTTGCTGTGGTAAAGCATCTGGCCAAAAACAGCTTAGAGGAGAAAGGATTTTACTCTCTCTCACAATTCTAGGTGGCAGTCCATCTTTAGTGAAGACACAATGGCAGGACTTGAAGCTGTTAGTCCCACCCATCACTGTCAAAAGCAGAGAAAAGTGAATGCACACATGATTAGTGCTCAGCAAACTTTTTCTCCCTTTACACAGCCCAGGAATCTACAACATGGAATGATGTCATGTTGTTGTTGTTTTTACTCTTTGCTCTTTTGGGGGGCCCACTACCCAGCTCCCAAATAAATATACATGGAGACTTATTACTGTTTAAAATTATCCTGTCTACCTTTTGTCTCTGGGTATATTTTTGTATACCTTTTCTTTCCTTCTTATTCCATGTCTGGCTTTGTAGCTGGGTGGCTGGGCCCTTCTTTCCTTAATTTTTTCTCCCAGATTTTTCCTTCTATTTATTCTATCTGCCTGCCAGCCCTGCCTATCCTTTCTCCTGCCTTACTATTGGCCATTCAGCTCTTTATTAGACCAATCAGGTATTTTAGACAGGCAAAGTAACACAGCTTCACAGATTAAACAAATGCAATGTAAAAGAATGCAACACATCTTCATATCATTAAACAAATATTCCACAGCATAAACAAATTTAACACATCTTAAAATAATATTCCATATAATGCTGCCTACTTTCAGGGTTAGTTTTCCTACATCAATTAGGTCAACCAAGGCAGTCCCCTCACAGACTTACCCCCAGGCCAACCAGGTCCAGACAATCCCCCATTGAGATTGTTTTCCTAGGTTATTTTGTGTTGTGTCAAGTGGGCAGTTTAACTATCACAGCTCATACCAGAGACAGCAATGCCCTTAGCTGTTTGTTTCTTTTACAACTTCACTCAATCTCCATCCATTATTTCAGCAAAATCTCTAAGCAAATGAAAAAAGAAAAAGAAAAGAACCATGCCCTATTTGCATAAATTAAACATTTTAACATGTAGTATTGGAATGATTCATTTTAATTTTATATTGGATGCTGTAGCTGGAAGTTTTCTCTGGTCCTGCCCAGCCTGGTGGTCCCTCAGCCACTCATAAAATAATCACTCAGAGACTTATATTATTTACAGACTGTATGGTCTATGGCTCAGGCTTCTCACTAGCTAGCTCTTATAATTTAACCTATTTCTATTAATCTATAAATTGCCATGTGGCCATGACTTACCGGTATTTTCACATCTTGCTTCTCCTCTGGTGGCTCACAGTATCTCCTTCCTCTCCTTAATCCTCCTACTATCTCTCTTGGATTTTCCCACTTGGCTCTATCTTGCCTTGCTATAGGCCAAGGCAGCTTTATTTATCAACCAATCAGAGCAACACATAGTCATAGCATACAGAAAGACATTCCACAGTGCTTTCTCTTTTCTGTCTAATCAAAAAGGAAGGTTTTAATTTTAACCTAGTAAAATTGCATATAACAAAACAGTTATCAAACAAGAATTACAGTTGCAATATCTAGTCTATTCATATTTGGCAAATTCAAACAAAATATTCTATTTATCTTATATTTGTGAGTCTAAGGTTTCATATCTAATTTACCGTTTATCATAACCAAGGAAAATTATAACTATTTAGTCTTCAAGTACATCAAAGACCCCAGAAGGATATAATATTACCTAAGTAAACAGGAACTAGTTTGTAAGCAACTTCCAAAAATCTCGAATGACAGAGACAGGTGGCTACTGAACAGTTACCCAAAGTTCCTCTGTAACTTTGGGGTATACATCTTCAGCCTATAGATCTAGAGTCTCTCAGTCACTTTTCCTGTGTTCTGTAGAATGTCTGGTAGTCTCCTCTGCAAAGCAGGAACCTGAAGGCAAAACAAATCACCTTGTTTTGGCAAATTCAGTGGTCATGTTCCTATGCGTCCTGTATGTCCATTTTATACAACATTCTGTCAGTCAGTCCAGGCAAGAACAGTTTCTTGCCCAAATGGTCAGTTCTGCCAAGAAGAAGATAAACTCCAGATGGAGTGTCTTTGATGCCCATCTTTCCCTTTGAATTAAATCAGTGCTTCCAGGTGCAGACATGTCTCACTGTTCAGAAGTCTAACTTTTTAAAACATTTTAAATGCCATATGCTGTAGGTCTTTGAAGTGTTTGAAATATACCTAATTGAAATATATCTATGTATACCTAGAAAACTTAACTAACATGACTATAAGTTTGATTATCATGGATGACTAATTATTAATCTGTATTTCTTAATTATGCATTACAATTTCAAATGAGCTACACAAACATAATACCTTAAATGAGAGTAGAAATATACATATGGTATAACAAAATTAACTTTAAATTTGTAATAAACTAAAATCTATAGCAATGTAAAACATTTTAAACAAGTTATTGCTCTTTAAAACTAGGTTCAATCTACCCTTTTATCCTCTCATAGCTATATTATCCCCTTTTCTATTTTAGAAAGAGATAGTATTTATAATCAACTCCCTTTAAATAAAAATAAACATTTATAGACAATATTTTGGGAATTTGGGCATAGCTTCTCATACTACTTCCTGCTGGATGGGGGCACTGGCAATGTTTTGAGGATCCTGAGAAAATTAAGAATTATGGTCAAGTCCTAACTGGAATAGTCTGTGAGACTGCATTGTCTGAGCCAGTTGCCTTAAAGCTGTTCTGGATGTTGGATCATCTGGGCCATGGTAACATCAGAGACCTTTCAGGGGGTCTTGGATAATCAAACCATATTAGCCTGGAAGCAATCCACAGGTTCTCATCTTCTGTGGAAGCTGAATCTCTTTTCCAAAGCAACATATCCTAAGACACAAACTTTGAAGTCAAGATACCTTTAAAATATATGTATTGGCTTAACTCAGTAGCCTTTACAATCAAATGTCTTTCTGCAGTTAAAAATCCCAAAGACAATATAATCCAGATTTTCTGTGTAATTTCCCTCTCTATGTGGCTTATTTTTTAATATTATTCTTATTGTCTCTTTAAAGACTTTATTTTTTGAAACTATCTAGTTCTTTATATAACTGTCTATTCATCTTTCCCTCTTTCTTCTAAGCCTATGTACATATTTACACACACTATAAACAATTTAGAATTTTATTCCATCTGAATCTGTCTCATTGTGAATCTATAATCCTTCTCTGACCAAGAGAGATTTTTAACTGCTAAGCTGTGAGGCTAGGACCAGCAGCCTTGGCTACTGACTCCACCCACCTGAGTTTTTCAACATGGTGGGAGTACCCAGGAGAGTCATGCTTACCTGCTAACTCTGGGGTCCATGCTGCCATCAGTGAGCATGCAGCTGGCCCATAAACCCTTTTTGTCTGTATGAGTAAAAGCTAAATCCACCATGCAGTGCACTGAACTGCTTGGAGACACCACTGTGTACCATGGCAGGAATCTACCATGCTGCACTCAAGCCCACATGCCATAGTGTCTCTGTACCTTGGCATCTCTATATCTCAGCCCACATGAGACATGAAATAGAAAGCTGTTCTTAGCTCAATTTTAGAATTTCTTTTTAAGTTCTGTCAAGTTTTAGGTGGAAGTCGAGCTAACATGTTGGACAGCCAAATGTAGCCAGAAGTTTTCTCCAGTACCATCCAGCCTGTGGTCCCTCAGCTGCTTATAAAATAATCATTCAGAGACTTAATATTAATTACCAATTGCATGGCCTATGGCAGGCTTCTTGCTATCTAACTCCTATAACTTGACCTGTTTCTATTAATTTATAAGGCCAAATGGATTTATTTATCAACCAATCAGAGCAATACATATTCACAGCATACAGAAAGGCATACCAATAGCAGGATGTAAAGTATTCCTTATAGGAAAACCCCTCTTTTGTCATTAGCTCTAAGAATATTATGTTGCCTTCAATTTTATGCATAGTTTCTAAAATAAAATTTATCTTCTGAGAGACCACATATATACATACTTGAATGTTTATTTTTGTTGTTTTAGAGGGTTCAAGGATCTGGATCTGGACACACCTTCCATTGAGAAGCGATTTGCCTATAGTTTCCTGCAGCAGCTCATCCGCTATGTGGACGAGGCTCATCAGTACATCTTGGAGTTTGGTTTGTAGTTTCTCTTACTGCTCATGGTCCAGCTCTTGCTGTTCCTAGTGTCTGAAGTGTCAAGGTGTCCACATTCCATCCATCTTAGTACAGAAGAGTGCATAACAGCCAGTAACCAAGTTTCTGGACAGTGGGTTGAATTTGAAAACTTTAAAATAGCCATATAGTGTTATATGAGTGCACATGAATTTCTTAGACACTGACAGAGTTTGGTTATTTCTAAAATGTCCCTATTCTAAGTCTGTAATCATCTTCTAGCACAAAAATGGGTTTTTCCCTGAATCAACCATATCAAACCAGGATAAAGATTGTTCACAGTTTGAACCTCTTGGTATTTAAAATAAAATTGTATTTGAATTTGTTTCTTGGTACATACTTCCAAAAACGACTTTTTGTTTATTTGTTTTGTTTTTGAGGTAGGGTCTTACTATATAGCTAGTCCTGGCTGGCCCTGAACTTGCTATATCAATGAGGCTGGTCTTGGATTCACAGAGATCTACTTGTCTCTGTCTCCTGAGTGCTGGAATTAAAGGCTTGTGCCATCATCACACCTAGCTAAGAACAGCATTTTCATACTGAAAATTTGAATGCTCTGGTGATGAAAGTTTCATCAAGGGGCCTTTCTGTGCCATTGCGCAGTTATTTTACAAAGGTAGAGAAAATTGTAAGCTAGGAGACCCCATAATAAAAACATTAGCATCTCTGCTTTACATTTCCTCCCTTCATTTCTATTCCCATTTCATTTCTGCTGGTGTGGTTCTGTTCTCTCCAAACCTGTTCATATTATGTCAACATGTCAAATGTAAAAAAGGATATTTCTTACACTTCCTGAAATATTTGGTGATTTGACTTGCACAAAGCCATCTTAATATATTTTACACAAGAAAGTCCCTTATAAAGACGTTTGCAAGCTAGGATGCTGGAGGTATGTGCCCTGTAATAGCAGCTACATGGGAGGCTGAGATAGCAAGTTCAAGGACAACCTGTGCTAAGAATGAGGTCAAGGCTAGCCTAGGTAACTTAGTGAGACTCTGCCTCAAAATAAAAATAGACAGAGGGCTGGAGACGCTGTCCAGTGGTAGGGCACTAGCTGAGTGTGTACTGGGTTCTTTGTTCTATCCCCAGGACCAAGGGGAAAAATTCAAGTGTAAAACAAACAAACAATCAAACAAACAAAACCAAAAAGCCAACCACCACCACCAACACCACCACCAACAACAAAAAAACCACATTCTTTTTTTTTGTTCTGATATCATAAAATATCATGTCTTCCATGAAAATTACCCTGAGTTTCTAAGATTAGCTAAAGTGTATATCATCATTCCTATTTCTAATTGCAAAAGTTCTTTTTTTTTTTTTCCTGGCACAAGTTATTTTGAGTCTTAAAATCTGGATGCTTATGTTCATCTCTGAACTTTTAGTTTCATACAAAGTTCTGCATATCAATAGAATTGCTGTAGATTGTTATTACCTCTCCTGTGTATATAGGCATGGACCTTTTCTGTATGCATGAAGTGGGTAATAGAGACTGTCTTCCAAGCCAATGTGCTAAGGTCAATCAATTACTAACCCTGTATCTTTCTTTCAACCCTGGGGAAAACAAGAGTGGTTTTTCCTCACATAGGAAATCCTTTTTTGACATAGGTCAGGGTACCTTTGCTCTCTAGCAGAATCCTAATTTTGCAGCCGAGTATTCACATTGTTGAAGTTAGCCTGAGCACTTTGTTTGGCATTTTCTTTCAGTTTGGTGGGATGATATATTTAGGAAGACATTTTAAGCTATGCATTTTTATGAATTTCTTAAGATGTTAGAAGTTCTACATGGACCTAAAAATCTCTTCTTGTCTACAGATGGCGGCAGCAGAAGCAAAGGAGAACATTTCCCATATGAGCAAGAAATCAAGTTCTTTGCCAAAGTACAGTATATGACATGTCTTGTTTCAGCTTCAGTGTGTGTGTGTGTGTGTGTGTGTGTGTGTGTGTGTGTGTGTGTGTGTTTACAAAATGGATGTATTAGATCATCACTACTTTTTATAATAC
Organism: Onychomys torridus; assembly: GCF_903995425.1. NCBI lineage: Eukaryota > Metazoa > Chordata > Mammalia > Rodentia > Cricetidae > Onychomys > Onychomys torridus. The sequence goes on from NC_050447.1 coordinate 56,315,104, forward strand.
AATTTTCTATAAATGATCCTCTCACTGTAAGTATATACTCCCTGGCACAGAAATACCTGCTTGGCTCATGTGAGATGGGTCTGCTTGTGGTTCTTGGTCAGCACTTACCTTACACTCACCCAGCTCTCCCCACTGTGTTTCTCACATGACTTAGTTATGCCCCACCTCCCACCCCCACCCCCACACCCCAAAAAATCCAAATTCTAATTCTTAGGACTCTTTTATGTCAAATAGAAGTAGCAACCTAGTTTCTTAACATTTTGTACATCTTCTGTTAGGCAAAAGCTTAACTGTGTATGAATGACTATATTGCTTTGGCCATAAATTCTGTGTTGTGGGATCTTATCTTGCTCTTTCACATGCTGAGGCTCAGTGGATAAATTTCTCATAGGAAGAGTATCAAGGAGGGATGGAAATTAAGGAAAGTGTGGCCTTGCCACTGGGCTCCTTTACTTCCTTAGCTGTGTCAGGCAGTAGACTGGCCTGGGGTCTGTCACAGATACAGTAGTGTCCCTTACGTAAGTGTGCCTCTTAACAACACCTTGCAGTCAAGCTGAAGGCGCACTGCTACTGACAGTTTTTTTCCAGTATACTTGTATTGGTGATATTTCAGATCATTTTCTATAAACACATTTGGTAGATTTTCAAATGGCATGTTTTTTGAATGATTAATATCTGCCTTTGGTTCTGTTTTCAGAGTTATACCTTTTACTGGATCTCTCTTCTATTCTTTCTAATCTATATAGCACTTATAGTTTGATCCAGTCATCTAAAGATGTGGTTTTTGCCAGGATGTTAGTAATAGATGGCTAGATAGAAGGTAGATTGTCAGATGACAGAGATAGATCAGTATCTATAATCAGTTACAGCCACTACATTATTGTAATCCCCTCTTGACACCCAATTATCAGAAATGATATGTATTCATGTCACTAATATATCTTTAAACTGCCTACTTACCCAGCACCCTTAGTTGTTGCTTAGAGATGTTTACTGTGACTTAATTTCATTCTCCATTTTGATCAAGTAACTACTGTCTGCCAGCCAATATATTCAGGCTCTCTTATGACTTTCAAGAGAATGATAAAATTGTGTATTTAGTCATTCATTATAACTATTTTATGCTACAAGGCAGGATAAAAACACCATATCCAGCAAAAATAGCAACTAACAATTCTAGAGGCCAGAAAATGACTATATGGATCTAAAAATCCAACCCCATTTCTTGTTATCTTTTGACCAAAAGGCTTTGAGAGAGGGGGGTTGGAGAAAGAAAGAGAGGCAGAGAGAGAGAGAGAGAGAGAGAGAGAGAGAGAGAGAGAGGCAGACACAGAGAGAGAGAGAGAGAGAGAGAGAGAGAGAGAGAGAGAGAGAGAGAGAGAGGCAGACACAGAGACAGAGACAGAAACAGAGAGTTCTATCCAAATTAATGCCTTGGAAGGGCAGTGAATATAAGATTTTTCTCTAGTGAGGATATCAGAAAAGGTCTGCCTACCCAATGAAGTGGCTCTGAGCTGAGGTCTGCCAATGAGGAGCATGAGAAGTCAGAAGTGCCCTTCACAGGGAGGAAATTGCGTGTACCAAGATGTGTGTGCAAGTACACAGAGTAGGAGGAAGAGACAGTCCAGGGCAGTGGAACTAAATCTGAACGGAATGGGGACCTTGGCTTTGAGAAAGGGCAGATACCATGTATGTTGTGTAGGAAAGCAGGCAGCACTGTGGTTTTGAGTAGGTCTTGTATTTTATTTTTCATTTAACACCTACAAAGCAGAAAAAAAGGCAGCTACCACACACAGTATACAGTAGGACAAACAGCATGATGCTACATCCTTGTCAGTTCTCGCATGTAATAGTGACTCAGCATGTGGTAGCCCTAGGGATTTGAGAACCTGTTGGTCACTCAACTATATTGTATGAACACAATCAAGTATATATCATTTTGAGAATAATTCTGAACTGTTCAAAACTGTTGTGTTCTTCATAATTATGTTACAGCACATCCTACTCTGCTCTGCCCATGATCATAGCCATGCACAAAAGCATGTACATATGCACACATACATAAGCTGGAGATGACAGAAGAGAATCATCATGGGTGCAGTATTATACACGCACAGATCTCTGTGGGCTCTGAGCTCTTGCCACGCCCCCAGTAGTCCATTCTGTAGATCTGTTTTCTCTTCCTCTCTTTCAGGTTGTCCTTCCTTTAATTGATCAGTATTTCAAAAACCACCGTCTGTACTTCTTGTCTGCTGCAAGCAGGCCTCTCTGCACTGGAGGACACGCATCCAACAAAGAGAAGGAGATGGTGACGAGGTACAGAGCTATGGCCTTAGAGCTTTGTGTTTGATTCCTTTGTGTTTGTATTTAGGTCAGAGAACCCCAGAACCTTGAGCAGGACTGGGAGGAGAGTCCCCTCCCTGAGTCTCACACTAGGTGTGGAGAGGTTCTGCAAGTTAACATATGTGTATGTTAGAGATAGATCTTTTGATTTTGCTGCTTAAAGGAAACACTAACAGAAGAAATAAGACACCATTCAAGACAAAGTACATGAGGGTACTGTCTCCAGCCCATCAGCACTAAACAACCCCAAAATGACAGGCAGAATCTCCAAGAAGGTTGGGGAGGAATCTCCATTTTGTTATTTATGAAAACAACTATGTTTTGAACATTAGTTGCTTTGATTTTTTTTCTTGACAAGCTAATGTTTTCGAGCTTTCATTTTTAAGAAGGTAATGCCCTACTTAGGCGCTATTAGTTTTTCAAAAATGTCAATGAAATCATAGCTCCATCATGGTATTGGAGTGAAGAAACAAAACAAAACATACCTTTCTGGTGTTCTCTTCTGCTTCTCAACCCGGCATCTCAGAAACGCCTTATTTGTTTTAAAACCCATGTCTTCTTTATAGATGCTTTTTTCCTGTGTGATTCCACTGTGTTTCTGGGGTGTATGTTCTTCAAACTCCACCAGGACTCAGTCTATATGAAGATTAGCAGCTATGAAGATCTCTGACACTACATTGCTCACAACCATCCCAGGTGTTTAGACTGTATCTGAGCAATGTTTTCATAAAAGAGAGTAAACCATATGAAGAGTGCTTCTCTTGGCCTTGATGTTCCTGCTGTGTGGAATGATCACATCATAGATAGAGTGAGATGTACCCGAGTGGGACCACCATCATCAGTGGAGAGGAGTGAGAGTCCAGGCTTGAATAATGTGAGAGGGTGGAACCAACTCATTTAACTTTTATTATCCACTTCCCTGACTACACAATCCCACTATTCATTCTCTCTCTCTCTCTCTCTCTCTCTCTCTCTCTCTCTCTCTCTGCTCCTCTCTGTCTCTGTATCACCTTCTTAAATACTGATTTCCCTGTGAGGTTGATAAAACACACTAGTGAGCATGGCAGTATGAGAGGCAGTGCTGGGTCACATCCCACTGTGAGACTACACCCCTTCCAACTTGGGTATGACCTTCCTCCCTTAATTCCCTAGAGAGGAAAAGGTAGTCTTGCAAATTTCTCAAGGGTGCTCATCCATGTGTTTGGGCCCATATTCCTATGGACTGAGAGAACACACAAGCAGCTAGAAAACCCAGAGGCAACCAGATCCATTGAAGGATGGTGAATGCTGAATCTCCTGCATCTTCTGGGGTCACTTATCTGTTTGTAACAGAGACAGACCTTGTTCCCCAAGGGTGTTGGTAATTTAAATATCACTTGATGGATGTAAACCAGGAGAAAGTACACCAAGAGAAAGCAATGAAAACACACAAGAAAACCAAAACAAATTCCAATTTTTTCCCATTTTCATTCTCTATTTTTAGTCAATGTTAGCTTTACTCTTGGAAATGTTAACTGTTCACAACACACAGATGACAAAACACTAAGTTGTATATACTCTTACTGTACACAATTTTTACTTGCTGATTATACTTAAATAAAGCTGAAAGAAAAAAAAAACCATATACCTATATACCCCTGAAGTAGATGAGACTGTTGTCTCTAACCAATCTTGTATCCCTCAGAGAAGAAGTTAGAACCACAGGATTCAGGGGTGCCCCTAGTGATATCATTGTGAGGCCCTAGAAAGCGACCTGACAACTCTCATTAATGAATAATACTGTGGTGTTTTCAATGATGTCACTTTCCATTTCATAGCACCCAATAGAAAAAGGATTGGTAAAATTACTCTTCCCTTTAGCATTCCCAGAAAAGAAACACATATGCCTTTGAATAATCTTAGTACACATGCAAAAAAAAAAAATGAAACCAGAGTAGAAGTAAATTACTTCATGATGGTGCTTTAGTGTCTATTGTGGGAAGTTAATCTCAGAGAGAGAAATTCATACCTAAACCAATAGATATATGTAATGATAAATTAGGATATATAGATAGATGAAATAGACTATATAATTAAAATCATATCTAATTTAGGGAAATTACCAGAATCAAATGCATTTAAAAATATTATTAACCCAACTTGTAGAAGTACCTACCTTTTCATATATATAGTACAAATAAGGAGTAAGCATAATTTTAATAGCTGTTTTCTTCACATAATATATTATAGATACTTTGTTCCATTTTATGTGTTCTAAAAATGATAACAAAAACCTGATGATCCAAATGTTTAAAATAGCCAATATCAGGCACATGACAATAACATACAAACAACCAATTTATTTGAGATGCAGGGATGGAATACCTGAGATTTCTAGATGTCAGAGTTTTTACCAGTTGAGTTAAATATTACAACTTCAATAACTAAAATGAACAAATAATAAGATCAAGGGACTGGAGAGATGGCTTAGTGGTTAAGAACATGTATTGCTCTTGCAGGGGCCTGGGCTTGATTCCCAGTACCCACATTAAGTGACTCAAAATCACCTGTAACTCTGCCTCCAGGAGATCCATGCCTTCTTCTGTCATCTGCCAGCACTTACACTTTTATATGTATGTGTGTGTGTCTGTGCATGCACACACAGGGAGATAGACATACAGGCAGGTAGACAGATACACACACACACACACAAAAAAAAAATCAAGTAGATAAAATGCTAAACCCTTACCTTGCTGTTAAGACTAGACAAGGATACATTGAAATGGATCATTTGTTCTGTAATACTGCTTTAAATTAATATTTATTGGTTAATGGTTGTTCCTAGCAGTAGTTTCCTTTGAGTTAATTTCTCCCTAGTCATTAATCAATGATTCTGTGAGACACTTTCTATACTCACTTCCTAGCACTCAAAATTCTTTCCTAAGCATCTATTGTGTCTCAAGTCAGGATCATCATGTCTGCAAAGATTGAGATTTGCGACAGCAGAGTCAAAGGCAATAGTTTTAAGGGATGTGTGGGATGTGGTTTGTAACAATCACAAGTCATAGTTTGCCTAGAAATTCTGTCCCTAAAATAGATGACATAAAAGGAGACATTGACCTTCCTGGAGGCTGTTTTTCTCCCTGATGATATTTGGTTAGTGAGAGTAAGATGGGGAAGAATGACCTTTCTCTGGCACAGTGAGTGAACAGGATCTAGTGGAAAGAGACAAGAACTGTCCTGTTTCTGAAAGAGCCACACAGCCTAGGTGTGGATCCATCAGGAGAAGCTGTGTTAACATATAGTCAATGTTATCAATTCAGTAGCATCAAGACTAGCTCACAGTGCTTCCCACAAATACTAGAGAGTAGTAATCAATGCCCTTTAACACAGGTGAGGATGCAGCTATATAGTGTGTTACTTTAGGTCTGTACTGACAGTCTTTATAGAGAGATAAGTCTGTCTTTGTAAAGAAGGCACTTACAAGCCACTGTGAAGCTCAGTAGATGAGAGATCTTAGGGTTGCTTTTGTTTAGAAAAATTAGTAAATAAAATTATAGTACAAATAATATACATATCAACATCAAATATCACACCTTAGGGTTGCATACAGAGATCTTTATTATCAAAATATTTTTTTTGTTCCAGTAAGTGGTGTCCTCTAACCCAACATTTATTCAATCATTTGCAGATGAACATTTTCTTGGAAAAGCTACAGAATACCCTATGTAATTATTTTCATTAATAAATGAATCCAGCTTGGTGTGGTGGTACCTGCCTGTACTCTCAGCATTCAGGAGGAGCAGACAGTTGGATTATGAGTTCAGTGCCAGTCTGGACTCCCTGAGTAGTGTGAGGTTAGCCTGAGATGTGTAGCTTGTCCTTGTTTCAAAGAAAAAAATCAACAAATACATTAAAAAAAAACAGATTAATCCATTGTGATATAAAGTAGTGCAGAGCCATCAGGTCAAAATTAACTAAAAGAGAGGTCAGCACACAAAGGTGAGACTCTTCCCTTCCATCTTCCTAGATTTAGTCCCTTTATTTTCCTGTGTGGCTGGTCTCTAGGGTTGGTGTACCCTAGAAAGAGGAGCTTTCCAAGAGAGCCTGGGCAGTGTGGAGCCAACTAACCCCACTAGGGAAACCCAGATTAGGTAGGCCTTCACAATCCTCTAGGGAAGAGTGCCAGGAAGTGCTGACTATAACAAGAGCTGTTTTCCAAAGGGCTCAGAAGAGAGTAGAGAGATAGAAGAGAGTGAAGGTTGCTACCTGCTGGATTAAATGCCGTGGTGGAACTTGATTGGTGGTTCCTAGGAGCATCAGCAGGGACACCTGGAGATAGCAGTGTCACTGGAGAGCTGGACATCAGGAAAGGCTTCTTGGGGTCTCTACAGCCTGAGTTGAGTCTGGTGGACAGGGTTAAGGACAGTGAGAAGGAAATGAGGTATAGCAATCAATATCAATAAAGAGTATGTTTAGAATAGGGACTCTTGGGAGGCCATGGGGCTCGGAATGGGCAAAGAGGCAGAGTCTACACCTGCCCTCACAGCTCTGGAATCTCCACTGAGGGGTAGTAGGTTTGAGGTTCTGATGCTGACTGTGGAATACATGCTGTGGTTACCTGACTTGTTCCATTGATAGTTACTGTAGATTTCCTGGGACCTCGAGGTAGGGAAATAAGACACTCAACTCATCCATCACTGTTAAGAAGTCTTCTGGTTATCACACCTATAATTTCCTCTGACTGACCATCAGATAATCAGTTCAGATTCCATTTCTAATTCATGAAATCTTAATTCATAGCATGTTTGGTATTTACATGAGGAGCACAGTGAAGTTTAGAAGACACATTTTACCCAATAAAGGATTAATAAAACTTACAGTAACACTTATGCCCAAAGCACCATATTTCTGTTTGTAAATAAGGCCCATGATAGTAACCAGGTGTATTTGGGCAGATTGAATTAGACTTTTTCCATGTGGGTTTTCTGTAATTCTGTTCCTTGTGAGGTTTATAGAGATGGCTTCTGTATTAATGAGCTTTGCTTTCTATTTTATTTTGTTTCTTTACTTATAATATGTGCTTTTTAACCATGTTTGTTAAGAGACGCAGAAATTCTTTCTTTACTCTCTTACTCCACATCCTGCTCAGAGAGTCGACCCTTTCTGCGTGACATCTTGTTTGCTTTTTTCCGGCTCATAGGTCAGCTGTTTTGTTTTTCTTTCTTTCTTTTTTCTTCTCATCTTATTTGATTTATTTTTAATTTCCCCCTGTCTTTTTTCTACCTCCCCTCCCCCTCCCTTTTTCTCCTTTTGTTTTTCTTTTGTCCTCAGCCTGTTCTGCAAACTTGGAGTTCTTGTCAGGCATAGGATTTCACTGTTTGGTAAGGAGACCGTTGGGAAATTTCTGAGCATGGCCATCAGGGGCTTTTCTTTGCTAACTTTGCACTGTGTTGTGTGCTGCTATGTTGCATGGATGCATGGTTGCATGGCTGCATGCATGGCCATCATAGGCCAGACAAATTCCTGGAGGTTGTATATAAGTAACATTACATATGGAAAAATGGAGGGCTGTGTCTTTCCTAAGACAGTCCAAAATATGACTGAAAACTGAAGCATATTTCAATTAAAAAAAGCAAAAGAATGAAAATGGCAAGTTTCTGCCATATTTACCATTTCAAGGATAAAATGAAACCAGGCTCTTGGATTTTTGCTTGGCTCTCCCCAGATTAAACAATAAGCTGATATCAATCCAATTTTGGGACTTTACATTGTATTTTCAATGTTCTTGACTACAGATATATTTGTCTCCTGCATTCTAAACCTTGGAGCTTGGTAATTGGTACCGTAGAGCCCAAGACCTTTGCTTGGCCAAAGTGGCTTCTCGAGCACCACTTTCCACACCCCAGCCTTTTTCTGACATGCCCAATGGTCAGTCCATGTTGGTGAAGGACATGTTCCTGGATAGCTGTGCAGAGTGGGCATCTTTGCTGTTGTTCCTACATGGGACTTCAGGACTTGGCATCTGCCGGCATATTTCAGGCACTCACTTTCTTTTAACTGATTATATAAACTGCCAAAGCAAATTTGAGCCCTTTGCTCTCTAGATTTTGGGGATAATGTTGGAATATTTTATAGAGATGCATTGCTAGAAATGCTTTCAATTTAACTATATTTCTATGAAAGTCTAAAGATTTAGAAAACTAAGTCCTTTTGTAGAATTCACAGTGAATAAACTGAGAGTCTTATAGATATAATAGAAACACACACACTTACTCACACAGAGACAGGTACAAATAATATACATTCTTATTAAAATTTGTAATAAGTAATAGGTTTTCTTACAACTAGCTACTATTGTACTATATACTTCTTGATCTGCAGTGTTTAGTACACTTCTGTTTATCAGTTAACTCATATTTCATATACATTGTCTGGGTTTTTACATTATAGCTTAAGGTATTTAAAAATTTCAGGGCAGTTATCTTCAGAATGATTTCTGCTTAACCATTTTTATTTAACTTCTCATCAATAGACAACAATTCATGTGAAAATTCTTCAGACAATATTTTCATATTCTCTTCAGCTTTCTTGGAGTGACAGCGGGTTCAAACACCCCCTTTGTCACCAGAGAGTACTGTCTAATTATGGATAGCTCTGATGGGGGCTTGTCTGTCAATGCTAGTGTTTATATACTCATTTGAAAGCATAATAATTTTACATTCTTTTTCACTGGCCACCCATTTAATAATCTTATTTCTTTTGTTTTATCTCACTAATCCCCCTCTAGAAAAATTTAATATATCCCATATACATGACAAAGTACATATGTATTGAGAACAAGAAACTTTCCATAATTATATATCTGCTTAATCAATAGTCAGGTCAAGACAAAGTTTCCAACATTCCTGACACTTACTTTCATTATGCCATTTTTTAAAAATGACAAACTTTCCCAAAGGATTACTACATGGATGTTCCATGAGCAAGGATTCCTTTTGCCTGTTATTTAGACTAATATTTTTCTTTCAAGTATATCATCTAAGGGTAACTTATGATAAATGTGCAGTATAGTTTGTTGTTCCCATGATGGGGTGGTAAATTATTCTTTCTTATGTAATCTTAATATCCAGCTAGATGCAATATTTGAAATCCATTAAGCTGGAACATGTCTTTAACATTCAAACATACTCTCATACAGACTTAAAGACTCTATTAGAGTCTTTGAGTTTTAGCATACAGACTTTACATAGCACAATTACAGCCTGCCTTTAGACTCATGTGATGACTAGGGGGCAACACTGGGCTTTGACTGTATACATGCTGCTTTTGACAATTAACTATCTGAATGATTTGGGCAAGAGACTTGAATACCTAAACTTCTACTTTTTTGTATTTGTGATAGGCTTAAAATCACCACTAATTTTAGAAATTTGTTGTGCATATTAAACCTAATTGAGTTAATGAATGTTGAGATATCATGGAAACTGTGAACTTGCTGTGTTCATATCATAGTTTGAACCATTAGATTTTACTTATTGGGGTACTTGAATCTTATTTATTAGCTCTTACATAGGTGAATCAAATTAAATATAAAATGTGGCTATTTAAAGTAGATGCACAAGACCTTTGCATACCCCACTTCTCCAGAGATGGGTTTTGCCAGAGAGACCTAAACAAATATAAAGCAGATGCATGCATATAGTCACATTACTCTTTTATTTAGTCCTTTTATCCTAGCTCACATGTATTTGCATATGACTTTCTTCATTCTGGCAGGAAATAAGCTGTTTATCAACTCTATCATATATACTGCCTTAGTTCAGAAAAACTCATCACTTGGAGCCAGAAGGATGGATCAGCAGTTAAGAGTGTGTACTGCTCTTGCAAAGGACCCAGGGTTAGTTTCTAGTACCCACACTGGGCAGTTCATGACCCCTGAAACTTTAGTTTCAAGAGATCCTCCTTCTGGGCTTTATTGGCACCCACATACATGTGATAACTCTCATAAACATAAATAAAACATAATACTTGAAAATAATTCATAATTTCATTTAAGAAATAGTTGAGACAGATTTAACCTCCATGAACTATTTAGGTTTGATAATGGGTACCAAAATTGAAGACACAAAAAGATACAAATTAACCTTCTATAGGTAGGCATTGGAGACCTGGGGAGAGCAATAAACAGATCAAGTTCTTGCTGTTGGGGTCACTGTGGTGAGCTGGTCTGGAACGTACTGTATTTAGTCTGTATTATCTGCCAAATTAAATTCACATCTACAATTCTTTGGTAGTCACAAAATTGTTATGACATCTAAACCATGAGGATTACTAAAAGTCGACTCCCCATATTTGCATGTGTCTTTGATCCCCTTTAAAAATCTTTCCTATACATCAAATATCCAAAGAAAAGAAGAGACCAACCCAACAGCTCTCATGCTCTGAATGGTTATTCTGAGGCTCTTAAAGCATTTCACGTTATGTGGGAAAACGGTAAAGTTACTTTTTCCACAGATGGGTGTTTTCACTGTAGAGTTTTGGTAAATAGAGCAAGCTATTTTGTGAGGTGGGGTAGTGGAGAAAAAAAGAAAATACCATCTTGCTTAAATCCATGCTTTCCCATTTGCACTCTGACGTGTTTGCTTGACTCTCTAAGTTGGTGCACACATGAATTCTGGAAATTCAGTTGGGATGGGAATAATACTTAGACACTTTGACAAGACAGAGGATCTCACTTGCCATTCTAAGAGCCCAATGTTGGCTAAAGAAATATTGTTTTTATTCTTATTAATACTCTCCACTTTCCTAGATAGGAATTCTGTTTGCTAACTTAAAGACAACCAGAGCATCCCCAAACTTACCCATGACATTAAGTCCTTCAGTCATTGGTAAAGGGAGCAGGATATGAAGGCAGAACCACCTCAGTGATGATGTCACAGAGTTGTGCCTGAAACATTTGTTAAGGGCATTATTTGCATACACAAAGAAAAAAAAACTGTGCTTCAAATGTATCATTGAATACATGGTCATTGTATGTCTGCTTGTGTGAGACAGTATATTAGGATGTGAAGATGGAGAAATGAATTTTCTTTCTGTTGTCACACAGAAGTCAATCTGCAAACACTTTTACCTGTGTTACTCCCGGACCAGAGAACCCATTCTCTCTGAATTCCCTCTTCCCACTCTATGCCCCATGCCGTCACATCTTCCTCTCCTATTCCTGCATGCCCAGTGCCTTCCATTCCTGGAGTATAACCTGAGCATGCAAGTCCTGTGTGCTGGCTTCGTTAGGTGCCGCTCCATCCGTTCACGCCACCATGCTTTTCCTTGCTTACTGTGCTACCTCAGCTTTCCTGGCAAACTCTCTACCCCTATGTGTCATGTCCCTTTTCACTCAGGGTCTTTGGTGCTGAATTACTCTGTGGGATGAGATTACCCACACCTAACACTTGCCTTCTTAAACCCCACTAAATGCAGTAGATTCCTGCCCTCTGGCTTCCATTTGTCTTTATGGGGCTCAGCAGGAAGCTTGGCACATGATAACCTTTTAGAAATACCTGACAAGTGAAGGGATGAATGAACCAATCAGATCTTGCTCTCAAGGAGCCCAGGGTCTTAATAGAGAAGAAAGGTAACAGACATTCAAAATAGTAAGTGCTGTAAATTGCAAGAGTTTTTCTTTCTTTTTTTGCATTCAAATAATACAACATTTAATTTTGTTTCTATTTTTTGGAAATTATTAAGGAAAAAATATAAGTTTTTCTTATTAATACACTCAGTCCCCCAAGATACTTCTCTGAGACAGTGGAGAATGTATCAGACTTTTGACATGGAAACTTCCAGAAATGCTTAGGAAGCCAGCATTTTGTACATGACAAGCAAACTGTCCAAGAATTCTTTTGGTTTGACTTTATAGTGGCCCTACAATATCACTGCAGTTACCTACAATATCACTGCTGTTCACCACAGTGTTAGCTGGGAGGATACTGGCACAGCAAAAATATCAGATGTTTAAAAGGAAGATACTTGTTTTATGAAATTTTTCTGTTTTCCAGTTGAGGATACCTAATTTTCACTAGTGCATGGACCTTAAATTTATATTTGGACAAGTTTCCAAACTAAAAGCTAAGTGACACAATTCAGAGAAAATTTTTCTTGTAATCTCTCCCTGGCTGTTAGAAGATTAGATTTGCATTGATAGTTTTGATGTCTCCCATCAAAATCCCTTGTGTATTTGAATAATTACTGCTATCTGCCATCAGGAGGCATCAGAAAATTAGTCTGTGTATTTTATCCTTAAAAGACTCAGGTTGTACTGGGCTTGTTGGGCATGGTAGAGATAATGAATAAGAAATCCCTTTAAAGCCCCAAGCATCTCTGAGGATAGTGTCTGTCTAGAACTGAGAGTGTCTTTTGTCTTACAATGTGTCTAAACTGGCCTGCTCTTGTTCAGGATGATTACACATGTATATATAAGTGGGCTATTTTGAGATGTGTTTTTTTTTTAAAGAAGATAACATACAGGTATCATAAAAATTTACACTGAATCATGACTCATTGTCCTAAAGATGGAGTGTGTGTGTGTGTGTGTGTGTGTGTGTGTGTGTGTGTGTGATGAAAATATAGAACAAAGACTAATATGGCTTAACCACATTTTGGTAGTCAAATTATTTGTTAATGGAGTCATCATTTTATTATTTATTTATTTATTTATTTATTTATAAAATACCCATCACTGAGCATTACACACACATGCACACAATACACACACTGTTTATGTCACTCATAATTTTGTACTTTATATACAAAATGGCAATCAAAATGTATGAATCTCATTGTTTTCAAGAATTACATTCTGAGTAGTGCAAAAGAATTCTGTTTAAGGTTTGGAAGAGATGGCTCAGTGGTTAAGAGCACATACTACTCTTGCACAGAACTCAGGTTCAGTTCTCAGCACCTACCTCAGGCAGCTCATAACCACCTATAGCTCCAGCTCAAAGGCATCTGACACTTTCTTCTGGCTTGCTCATGTGCACATAACCACATACACATGCACATAATTTAAAAAATTTCTTTAAAAACAAGAGTTCTATTTAGCTTCTCTAATCTCTAGTTTTATATGTTAAAAATGAATTTATTTGTTGCTTCCCTTTTTGCCAAAGACCAACAACAAAGTTTGGATAAATCAATCCACTTCACCGCATCAGAATTCAGGCATATTAATTCTCACTGAGGCCATTGAATGAAACAGAAAGCAGAGACTCCTGAAGTAATTCAAATAGAATTAAACTGTGTAGAAGTTTAGCTCATCTCACTTCAGAAAGATATGTGCTGACTTTAAAAGTTTGCATACTACATGTATTATAGTATATTAGTGTAGGGAGAGGAATGTATCTGAGGAATTCAGCAAAAATTCCTTTAGTTTTGTGCGATGCTTTCGAATGCTTCTGGAGCATGTCTGCTGTCTGGTAAGACATGCTCCACCGCTTGTCTACTTACATTTGCATAACCACTTTTAAGCAGAGAAACTGCATGATTTCCAACTTGAGTCTTCAAAAGTCTTTTTCATTAAGTTATGATTGAATTGTGTGAATTAACCAATGTTTGCAGCACATGTGTTAATAGGGCAGGAGGAGGCTAAGAAATTCTGAAGGCAATTTACGAAGTGTTTTGTTTCCCCTTCAGGGAATGATGCTACTTCAATTGTGAACTGTCTTCATATTCTGGGTCAGACGTTGGATGCAAGGTAAACAGGCACAGTTTTGTCTAATGAATTGATAAGATTATGACATACAAGAACGTTTAAATGGTACCACATGTCTTGTTTTTATTTTGGTGATTTCGTGAACACTTTAGTACAACTGAAAAGAAACCTTGTACATTATTGATACAGCCACCCTTCATTTTTACAACCCCAAGGTTATTTAATCCTCACATCATTTCTCTAGCAGCTGATTTTGTAACTGACTTATCAATTAGGAATGCACCATATGTAAAGGAATAGCAGCCAGACAATTTGAGGAACCTTTTTAGTTCCCAAGGGTGATGCCTGTGCTCAAGAGTCATGATGACACCTGATTTTGTGAAAAGCTAGAGAGGTTCATCTTCATTTTGTAAAATGATGTCTAACAGGATAGGATGTATATTGGCCAACTGAAACCTAAGTCAGTGTGCTAGATATTCTGTTCCACAAACCAGGAATGTTGCACAAGTACAACATTGTTTAGCAAGATCAATGCTGCCTTTTAACAATCAATTTAGTTCTATCAATAAATACAAATTTGGCCACTTCATGTCTCTTATAGGGACTATTCTGTGACATTCCTTGACTGCATCCTTATGTTTAAACTTTTATGGGGGGTATTTCTGTAATACATAAAGGAGATGGAGTTTACACATCCATTCCCTTCCAGGAGCAGTGGACTGGGTTGTCCCATCTTCAGAAAGCCAAGCCTTCACTGGCTTTTTTAGACGAGGTTGCACCTGCTGCCCTTGGAAGTGTTTTAGCACTGGCATTGTTCACCTGCAGTCGGGTGTTTCCTTCATGCCTGTTGCCTCAGAAGGTGTCCTTGTGTTGTTGGATATAGGATTAGCCAACGGCTGAAATTTGCTGTTGTGTTGACTATGAAATCCCAGACCACTGACAGAAATCCTAAAAGCATTATTGTGTTCTGGGTCCTTACTGACATCAGCAGTGAGGTCACTTGTGAAAAGTGATTGGCCAAAGCAGCATTCCTGTAACTTCAGATATGTAGAAAACTTATTTTAGATTTGATATAAAAATGAAGTTAACAGTTGCTAAGGGAGGAAGGAGCTGCTCAGGCCCTCCCTTCCTTGAGGATGTATAGGCAGCTAATAGTTTCTAGGGATGGGGGAGACATTTTCCTTATTGGTGTAGTCACTGCTAAGTTGCCCAAGCACTTGTAAATAAACCCCTTCCTGTTCCCAGGTAAGTAACCCTTTATAGACTCATTGGTTCATCACCTGGTCATAGGCATGCACAAATGTGAGCACACATACACAAAGACATGGAAGTAGAACTCTCCGGAAAGAGGGAGGATTCAGTGAGAGGGGAACAAGAGAGGGTAATTGGAAGTGAATATATCAACATATGTGCATATATGAAAATGTTATAACAAAACCATTATTTTATATAATAAATGAATGCCAATAAAATTTTTGAAAAGTTAAATATGTTATAGGTACTGAAGTAGTAGAAAGGTAGCATAATGGGGAGGGGACAGATTTTCTCCTTTGATTTCTTGCTGTCATAAGGTCCAATCTCTTCATTCTTGATTTCCCAGGACTGTGATGAAAACGGGCCTGGACAGTGTGAAAAGTGCTCTCAGGGCCTTTCTGGACAATGCAGCAGAGGATCTGGAAAAGACAATGGAAAATCTTAAGCAGGGCCAGTTTACTCACACCCGGAGCCAGCCCAAAGGGGTGACTCAGATCATCAACTATACCACCGTGGCACTGTTGCCCATGCTCTCATCCCTGTTTGAACACATTGGCCAGCATCAGTTTGGAGAAGATCTGATATGTATGTAAATCTGGTCCTTATGAGCTGGCTTTTGAGCTAGCATCATCA
This sequence comes from Onychomys torridus, assembly GCF_903995425.1. NCBI lineage: Eukaryota > Metazoa > Chordata > Mammalia > Rodentia > Cricetidae > Onychomys > Onychomys torridus. Next base: position 56,331,020 of record NC_050447.1, read on the forward strand.
GGGTCATCCCAACAAGCTTCTGCATGCAGATGCTTTTATTATTACAGAACAGCATAGATGGGTGTCCAAGTTAGAGAAACCATTCATATAGGGATAGGTCTGTGCCTCACATGGCCCTGGAGTAAAGTCACAGTTTTAGGTTATATTTTCTGCACTGTTGAAGTCCAAGTTCCACCAAATTCCATGAATCCACTGCACTTTTCCAATATCTACTTTCAATTGATTTGGAACATAAAGCCATGTCACATTAAATGTTTTCAGATCAGTTTTGAGACTAACACAGATGCTGACTGGACTATCAGTTAGTCCATCAAATAATATGAAATGTACTGAGCCAAATGCAGCATCTAGAACACTGGACTATGACAAGCACAAATAACTGTTGACAGGCTTGAGTGTGATTTTGAGAGATATTTAAGTAGCTTGTTTGGAGCCGGAACTCTTAAGTTCTTTTTTAAAAATTGTCCCCGGAATACCCAAAATTACATGGAAAATTAACACTTGAGCTGTCCTGACATTTTGTATGTTTGCTCATAGTGACATGGGATGGGCAGGGAGCTTTGGGGGAGCTGACACATTTTAGGAGACTTTTATAGCATAGGTTTCCCAGATGAGGACAGTGCAATGTGAAGCCACTGTGGGGTTCAGTGACTCTTCTGCTAGTATTTTCACCAGTGGGAACATTGCTGTGGCCCAGAGTATAGAAGGAAGTAGGTCTGATAGCAAACATAATTTCTTCTGTTGGTGTATATCCCATCTGGCATGGCAGCAGGGTTGGGATTAGAAAGCCACATTTCTTAGATTTCTTTCCCTTTTAAGCATGTCTTATTCAATGATTTAAAGATATTTTTACTAGATCCTTTGTTTTTTCTAACATCAAATACTATAGGAAGGGGATAGAAAGATGGTTCACTGATTGGTAGTATATATTGTTCTTGCAGAGGACCATTTGGTTCCCAAAATATACTTCAGATGGCCCACACACCCCTGTAAATCTATCTCTAGGAGGATCTAGGCTTCTGGCCTCTGCAGACACCTGAACTAACATACACATACTCACAGACAGACAGACAAGCATATTCCCAATTAAAAATAATTTAAATATTCTCTGGAGAAACTTATATCTATATGTCAGAACACTAGGGATATCATTTGTGAGTTATGGTAGCAGACAGTTATTATGTTTAACATTATGTGAACTAGAAGACCTTTTCCATGCAGACCTTCACAGAGGATAGAATATTTATTTCTCCCCATAGCAATACTCAATATGTTTATAAATTATATGTCCTTCCAGATAGTCTTGTGCTTTGTTTTATTCTTGGGCGAGTCCTTTCCTTTAACACATCCAGAGAGACTATTAAAAATGTTTCTGAGGAGGTTATAGATCAGTTGTTCTCAACCTGTGGCTCGTGACCCCTTTCGGAATGAAGGACCCTTTAACATGGGGTGCATAACAAATGTCCTGCACATCAGATAGTTATATTATGATTTGTAACAGTAGCAAAATTACAGTTGTGAAGTAGCAACAAAAAATAATTTATGGTGGGCGTCACCACAACCTGAGGAACTGTATCAAGGGTCACAGCATTAGGAAGGTTGAGAACCGCTGATCTAGATAATCACAACACATTCTTTAAAGTGTTTTAAAGAATTTTTCAAAGAAGCTTCTATGCTCTACTTTGTAAATGTGTTCTTACTTTGAATTTTCCAAAGTTTCAAACATTAGAATGAGTCTAATAAATTCTGGGTTCAGCCTAAACTTTCTCAGGCTCATCTGTTATGTAAGTGTTACTTCTCAATGGAGACTCTCTTTGTTCTCAGTGGAGGATGTGCAGGTGTCTTGTTACAGAATTCTGACCAGCTTGTATGCCTTGGGAACCAGCAAGAGCATCTACGTTGAAAGGTAAGAGCTCAAAACAGCCAGGTGCTGAGGACAACTGCCCTCCAAAACTCATTGTTTTATACATGTTTCTTACCTTTGAAGCAACCCAGATTAATCTGTCCAGTTTCTCGAGAGGAATTAGACAGTCTTTAAGTTAAGAATTACTATAGTAAAACACAGTGGGATTTGTTCTGTTACATAGCAGCATAGTATATAAAATTTAAACTTAGAGCTTGTAAGACTTAGAAGGGGTGTCTGCTAGCATTATTTGTTACTTTGTATCAGAAAGACAAACTAAATGGCTTATGGAGTAAAGACCCCTATTTAGACCCACAGCACTCATCTAAAGAGCCCAACGTGGCAGCCCTTGGTTTGCAATGTGCAGGTTAAGGGCCAGAGGCAGGAGAATCCTCCCAGCTTGACAGCCCAGTGTAGATGAATCAGTGGGCTCCAGGTTCAAAAGCTAGGGGCTGGGGATTTAGCTCAGCAGTAGAGCACTTGCCTAGCAAGCACAAGGCCCTGGTTTTCAATCCTCACCCCCCCCCCCAAAAAAAAAAAGAAGCAAGTGGAACCAGAGATGAACACAGTAACAGAGTCAATTGGAAGCCAAAAGCTAGGATGGAGAGTGATTGGAGTGACCCAATGTTGACCTCTGGTCTCCAGATGTGTTCTCACATGCCTGCCCCACTCACCCATCCACCCAAAGAAATATCAAGTAAGCTAGAAGCTCACTAAAGCCAGCTTCATTTTCTCGCATTCCAGACAGAAGTAGTTTACCACTGTCAAATGCTGTCAACAGGGAAACTAAGTCTGCGCATCAGCGATTGACTTGCTCCCAAAGCTTTAAGTGGTGTCTATTTGTGATTATTTTCCTAACCACTAATAATTCCCGAATTTAGAAATTCATGGCTAAAAGCATTCATATGTGAAACAGCTATGACTAATCATTATCCTTTCACAAAATTGATTTGGTTTATACTCACCTTTAAATACCCACATGCTCAGTTCTCCTCTGTTTTAACTCTGAAGACTTAGTAGCAGAATCTCCTTTTTATCCTCAAAGACATTTCCTTAATTTGTCCTTGCTTATAATTTCTTTGGTGTCTACTTTGGACTCATATTTTTTAATTCTATGAATTTTCTTTTCTTGCCTATTATGTGCAGGTAGTTTTTTATACATGGGGACTTTCGATTTTTGTTTAGTGACATTTGTCAATTACTTCATACATGTTGTGTCTTCTCAATTTTATAATGTCAAAAGCTTACATCGCTGGGTGGTGGTGGTGCACGCCTTTGATCCCAGCACTCGGGAGGCAGAGGCAGGCAGATCTCTGTGAGTTTGAGGCCAGCCTGGTCTACAGAGTGAGTTCCAGGAAAGGCGTAAAGCTACACAGAGAAACCCTGTCTCGAAAACCCCCCCCCGCAAAAAAAAGCTTACATCATACTTCTTTTTAAGCAGGCAAAAATTTAAATATCAATTTTAGTTTTCCTCTCTAGGTTTTCCATTATTCAGATTTACCTTTTCATGCTGTTGTTTGATTATTAAATATTAGTTCAATGTCTGACACAGGGATACAGATGTAGCAGTGAAAAAGCTAGTTTTCCACCCTCGAGGATCTTGAACCTGCTGGGAGAAGCCAGAACCCACAGAGAACTGAACTGATGAACATAATGGTAGATTGTGCTTGTCAGTTGAGGAACCACAATATAGAGAGCAAGATACCCAAGAATAGATCATTTAGGACCCAACTTTTAAAGCTTTTAACTAATACACATTCTCAGCCACAAACAAAATATCTCTGTCATTAAGTGACTGGGCATGTTTATTTTCTGTGATACTTAAACTACCTAATTAGAAATATTATGTAGGGGCTAGAGAGATCTCAGCAGAGTACATTGTTCTTGCAGAGAATCCAAATTCTGTTTCCAATGGCCACTTCAATTGGCTCATCATCACCTGTTACACCAGCTCCAAGAGACCCAGTGCCCTCTTTTGGCCTCTGAGAGCAGTTACACCCACATGCACATATCCACACACAGATGTACATAACTAAAATAAAAATTGAAAAATATTTAAAAGTAAAATAACATAATATTTTGTGTTAATTTGTCACATTTATAATATTTATATACTTCTTTTAGGAAGTTTATAATATGCTTAAATAACTTTCGTATCAGTCTTTCTTTGATGAACAACTTAAGATTCCAACAAAGCCATGAATTAAGTAAATTACTAATAAAAGGAGATAGTATCAGACTTTAAGCTCTGTCCACAATCAATGAGACATAGTCTGATTTCTTAGATACTTTCTTCTTATTATAAATGATAAGTTGATTTCAAGTGATATCCATTTAATGTATTTTAACATTTCATAGCTATCATTAAATTATTTTTGTGTGGTAAATTTGCATAAACCATAGTCAGTATTATTACTTCAATTTTTTACTCTTCTGAATCCACTAAGTCTATAGCAGAGATTCTTTCCTTGTTTTATTTTAAAAAGGAAAGGAGAAAGAAAGGAAGAGGCAAGCAGCTCAGATTTGTGAATGAAGGTGTAGAGTCTCTCATTTTAGTGATTTGTTGGTCTCACTAATCTTATTTTAAAGTTATTGCTAATAAACTATTTAGCTTTTATCCAGTGAATCAAGATTTGTTCACCAAAGCATATAATTATTTTTCCCCTGTAATATACAAAACTGGATTTCAGGTTTTTTTGTAGCAATATTAGTATCCCTCTTGTAAGTTAAATCTATCAGTTCTAATGTAACTTCTTCAGTTATTCAGCTGGAAACAATAAATATTTTGCCCTTGTAGGCAACGATCTGCACTCGGAGAATGCCTAGCTGCCTTTGCTGGTGCCTTCCCTATAGCCTTTTTGGAAACCCACCTGGACAAACATAACATTTACTCCATCTACAACACCAGATCTTCACGGGAGAGAGCAGGTAACACATAACTATGTTTGTTTTTTGAGAAATGAAATTGCACCTTGATGGTGTATATTTTTTCTGCAGCATTTTTTTTTTTTTTTGTGCTTGGTGTGGTGAGATCATTTATTCAAAAGTTTTCACTTCTGTACAAGGTAGTGATCTTGTAAGGAAGCAGTGTCCCTGGGTAGGGTTGCTCATGAGCCCAGCTTACCAGAGGAGCTTCCTTTCCTGGATTCTGGAGGAGTAATTGGCTGCAAGGGTGATTTCTTACCTTGATTAACAGATGGGGTAGTTCATAATTTGATGCAGTCTATGCATATGTGGGCTAAACATCACATAATTTTAATCTTTTGTATGCTTGATCATGTATAGGCATAGATAGTAAATAGAGGGTTTCCTATAATACAGTGGTTTTTAATTATCTCCTTCAATTTATGATCTATGAGAATCTTTGTTCTTGTGTTATAACTTATCATTCTTTTTTAAATGTGTACTTCTTCTAATGTATCTGAAGGAAAATTTGTTTAATTGCTCCTAAGTTAACGAACCATAGACAAATGAATACTCTACTGAGAAAGACAAAATAATCAGCAAATATGAAGAAAGTAGATTGATCTGCTTTATTATTGAATTGTCTTACAGTAAGTCAGGAAGGGTCATAGTATCGTTATTTATTTCATTGATGAATTTATGTCCTTCACTGTTTTTAAAATTTTTAATGTTTATTTTGTATGTGTGTGCTTATGCATGTGTGAATGTGTGTGCTACACTGTTCATTCCCATGTCAAATGACAACTTGTTCATCTTATCCATGTGCTTTTAAATTTTTTCATTAGCTCAATTGACCTCTATCACTTAAAAAAAAACAAAAAACCTTAAAATTGGAATTCTGAGAAACTTAACCAACAACTTTAGTTTACACTTGGATATAAGGTGTGTCTTGCTAAGATCCATGAGTTTGTGTGTACATTCAATGTGTCATAGAGTCAAAATCCATATGTGATATCCCATGCAGGAGAATCTCATTGTTTGTTGCATAGATAGCCATATTTTTTGTTCATGATTCCAGCTGAAAATTGGAAATTCCAATTTTCCTCCTTTGCTGATGATTTCAGAGAGTTACCTGTGAGAACCTACTAGAATTATTAACAAGAATGTGGGTTGGGCAAAGTAAGTAGGCTCTAGTTATTTTTTAGTCAGCCTCATAGAATAATCACAATCAGCTCTAAAAGTTCAGTATGTCACAGATGCCCTCTGGTAGGAACTTTCTTGTTTGAGTCTTTTCCTAAGACTTTGGATTTTGCTTGCTTTCTAATAATCCTAGAATATTCTCAAAACCTGGTGTGTGCAGCTACCTGTGAACTTGATTCTCTGTCACCTAGATACACTGTTGAGTATTTGGGTATTTGATTTTTTTTAATGAAGCTTGCTAATAAGTAATGTTTAGTGACTGAATAATTATTATTTAACTTGGCTATTTTGTCAGTCTCACTTCTCATAATAAATAAAACTAAAGGCAAATGTATTGAATATACAATAGTGATATTTTTACATAATTTCTATATATTTGTAAGTAGTGAAAATGGTTAAGTTCAAATTGTTGATTTTTCTATGTAATAATATAAAGTCATCTTATTTAGGCTTTGTGAATCATTAATATTTGGCTGTGAATCAAAAACAAAGTGGATTTATTACCTCTGTACAGATAAGGAACTGTGCAAGTAGAATATTTACATGCACAGGTTTCTTTATCACCTCATTTGCATAGCAAAGGGAATTAAATTTTATGATTTCATTAGTCAGTCATTTCAGGATCAATTTTGTGAGGTTGTGATAAATAGAGGAGATATGATATAAAGATGAATAAGATTTGATTCTTTCCCCTTGAGGTGCTCTGGCTTATAGAACAGACAGAAACTGATAGACATGGGTGATAGAATTCAGAGTAAAAACTACTGGGCACCAGAAAGCAATGTTATTCTAGAGCCCCTGGGAACACTTAACACAGATAACTTGGGATGAGTCTTGAAATTGAGAAGACAGAAACTCTTGTTCATTAGGGAAAATGTCAAGCATTTCACTTTGACTGGAGATAGCTCCCAGGAGAGGTGAGCAGACAGACAATGAAGCAAGACTGGGAAGACAGAGGAGGGGAGCCAAGAGTGGGAAATGAAGCCAATAGCAAACAAGATTCATTTATTGCCTGCAGAGAACATGTATTGTGGTGACCCATCCTGACAGCAGTAAGGGAGTAACAGAGTTCAGCTCTGTTGAGAGCTGGAGAAACGATGTGACTGGACAATACCCATTGGAAAGAATAGGCAGTGGGGTTGTTATGAGATTTTCTGGAGGGAGAATCATCTCAGATGTGAACCAAGGAAGGTTTATCTGTATCAATCCAGGATGACCGATTGGATAATACTTTCTTTAGGTTAAGTATGTTGGAGAGGAAGTGAAAGGTTTAAACATACTGTGTTTCAGTGGATCCTGAACAAAAAAGTCCTGGTTAGACAGAAAAAAAAAAAGATGAATAAATAAACTTTGAAGGATTGATTAGGCTATAGCAAACAGAAGCCAGTAGCAGTGGATGTAGTTGTCAAAACAAATATATAAGTGGAGGAAGAGAGGGGCTGAAAATGAATCCTCAAAGAAGCCAGCATCTAATTTAGCAAGGAAAAAGGAGTTAAGGACAGTGTTGTATTGAATAGAGAGTCACAGAGACTGGAGATGGTGGTGATAAGGAAGGAAGCATTTCAGAAAAGGGAAAAGCTACCTAGCAACCAGTGAGCTATGGATATAAAGTCATGACTTCCCTATGTGGTGGGAAACCTAGTTTAGTTTCTGTACAGTGATACCTAAGAAGTAGAACTTCTGGAGATTTTTGCCCATCTGTAGATATGGCTGGCCAGGAGCCAGAGAGGAAAAGGCTGGGAATAGAGACCTGAGCAAGGTCCCTTGGTGGGAAAAATCATTCAGATAGGAGGTAGCAAGAGAAGTACCTCAGAATCTCCTTCCTCTAAAAAGAGCGAATAAAGGTGAATAAGGCCACACAGAGATGGCTTGAAAATGGTGAGTGCCAGAAGCAAGAGGGAGAGAGAATGGCTGTTCTTACTTGCTGTGGAGTAGGCAGAACAGCTGTCCACCAGCCTAAGAGAGTGAGGGCAAGATAGGATCTTAGGGTTAGGAAAGCATTTTGAAATGTCAGCGGAGATAAAAAGAAGAGGTGCCAGGAGAAAGGTGGCCAGGCTTAGCTGAGTTTTGAATCTCAATATGAAATATGGTGTCTGCTTGAGACAGTCATGTCTGCCACATGGCACCTGTTCTTTCATTGAGCAAAATCCAATTTTATCTGTATTTTTCCAGCTCTCAATTTACCAGCAAATGTGGAGGATGTCTGTCCAAATATACCATCCTTGGAGAAGCTCATGGCTGAGATTATAGAGCTGGCAGAGTCAGGTATCCGCTACACTCAGATGCCACACATGATGGAGGTTGTACTGCCCATGCTATGCAGCTACATGTCACGATGGTGGGAACATGGTCCTGAGAACCACCCAGAAAGAGCTGAGATGTGCTGCACAGCTCTCAACTCAGAGCACATGAACACACTGCTGGGTAACATTCTCAAAATCATCTACAACAACCTGGGAATTGATGAAGGAGCCTGGATGAAACGTTTAGCAGGTATGAACCAAAAAGAACAAATCCTACCATTTGTTTTATTTCCAGAGAAGATTTGAAATATTGAAAGCTATAAACTTCTCACAGTAATCTCTAGTGATTTATTCTGTGCTCAAAACTCCCATTGCTTAGTCCTGTTACACTGTTAAAAAGATATGGAGAAGATCAGACATTCTCTACCCGCCCTCATCTCACTTTTGTTGCTGTGATAAAATATCCCAACAAAAAGCATCCTTTGAGAGAAAGATTTTATTTTATCTGGAATTGCAAGCTAACACCACTTGGAGGATATCACAGTGACAGAAGCTTAAAGTGGCTAGTCATGTCAAATCCATCAAGTGCAAAAACAAATAAATGCATGCATGCTCACTCACTTGCTTGAGTTTACTCAGCTCATTTTCTCCACTCTTATGTAGTTCAACACCCCCTGCTTAGGTAATGGTGTCACCCACAGTGGGCTGGGTCTTCCACATCAGCTAACTTAATTAAGACAATCCTCCACAGACATGCCCAACAGCCAACCCAATGTAGACAATCCCTCACTGAGACCCTTTTCTCAGGTGATTCTGGGTTGTATGGGATTGACAATTAGAGCTACTCGTTACATAATTAATACTTCCAAACAGTTCTCTGAATTATTTATTTCTTTATAAGACTATTTAACAAGCACAAGAAACAGTGATCAGTAACATCAATATGTAGACAGTGACAAAAATAAAGCTGGACTTGAAACAACCTACCTTTGTATGGTTCTCCTATAACATCAGGCTGAGAGATTGATGATGAAATAAAACCTGAAAATAAAGTTCAGATTATCATTGCAGTATTCTATAATATTAAATATAAAAATTCTGAAAGCAATCTAAATACCCAACAGCTGGAGCAGGGGTAAATAGTTTATGTTTATCCTCTTACCAAAATATTACATTTTCTTCAAGCATTCAGGATTTGGTAGTGATTTGTATCTTGGGAAGTATTCATTATATTACATAGAGAAAAAAGCAACATTTTTAAAGGAACACAGAATGAACTATGTATATTATGAGTTAATGGGTTTATCTATTGATGAAAACTAAAAGAAATATACTGGGGTTTTAGGGATCTGAATAGGTGTATTTTAAAACTTTCTCTCATATATATTCCCCAATGTATGTATGTATGTATTTGTATATATGCATGCATTACATAACTTTTAATGTAAAAAATCCATCTTAAAATTTGCTTGTGTAAGCCTAGGCCTATTACTGAATGCTAACAAGGACAGCAGTGCTATATGTAATCTAACCCTTCTGTGAGCTGCAGTTAGGATGAAATGAGGGAACCTCAGGTTTTGCATGATGGTATTGCAGAGAGTGTTTATCTTCTGAAAATGAAAGAGTTGGAAGACTCATTGCCATTTGGGGATTTTGTGTGATAATACAGATTTCAAATATGATTCCAAGTCTTTTTTATTTTATTCTAAATTGTCAATTTTTTGTTAAAAATAAGCACATTGTATTGATTCAGTAATCACATTTAAACACCAATTATGCAATTAGGTTTGTGGCTAGAAAAATGGTAGAGACCTGGGCTCTGTCCTTAAGTAAGTCCTAAGAGAAAGGTAGGGATCTCACTCCATTATCATATCAACAACTCATCTTGACTAAATAGATGTTTTCCATTGAAGAGTATTAATTTCTGTTTCCAAATAGTGTTTTCACAGCCTATCATCAACAAGGTGAAGCCTCAGCTCTTGAAAACTCATTTCTTGCCCTTGATGGAGAAGCTAAAGAAAAAGGCTGCCATGGTAGTGTCTGAGGAAGACCACCTGAAAGCTGAGGCCAGAGGGGACATGTCCGAGGCTGAGCTGCTAATTTTAGATGAGTTCACCACACTAGCAAGGGATCTCTATGCTTTCTACCCACTCTTGATCCGATTTGTGGACTATAACAGGTACAATGTGCCAAAGTGACTCACTCCCCCACGTCCTTCATGACCTCCTTGGCTCATCTGTTCAGACAGAGCACTTAGTTCACTGACTCTTGGGCCACAGCTTGTTTGTGGTTCTAACATAACAAAACATTAATGCATACATTAATTCTCACTGGGCATCTCCAGTTTACCACTGGGTATTGTTTGCTAAAGCCTCCTGTGCTTTGCAAGTAACATATCTATTGTTAGGCTGTTTCTTTTTCGACAGCAGAGACTAGAGCTATAAATGAGCAAGTCTGTAGATTATACAGAAAAGATGTACTTTAATTGCTTTATATATAGTATGTAAATAATATGTATACATACATACATAAAACATACTCTACATTAAGTGTGAATGTGGATTATAAAGCAATCATTTGTCAAAATAAAACTAAACTTTTTAGTTTTAATTTCTTTCTCTTAAAAAGCTGTTGGACAGTTACAATGTTTACAGGTTTTTAAATGTTATAGTGATACCATTTGACCATTATGAATTCTTTGGTCCATAAACCTGGCTTTGGCAAACTGTGTATAACAGCACACATCTTTAATCTCAACATTTAGAAGAGGCAGAAATAGGCAAATCTCTATGAGTTTAAGTCCAGTCTGGTTTACATAGCAAATTATAGGCTAGTCAGGGACCTTGCCTCTCTCTTAAAGAAAAAAAAAGACTTTGGTAGAAAGGATTTTGAGGGAAGATATTTTGTTTTTCCTAATTAACTTTAACTGAGACTCTATTTATCACATGTTCCAGGGCAAAGTGGCTTAAAGAGCCCAACCCAGAAGCAGAGGAGCTGTTTCGCATGGTGGCTGAAGTCTTCATCTTCTGGTCCAAATCCCATGTAAGTAAGAGAATGCTGGCTAACAGTATCTACTATTCAATGTGTGATAAGGGCTTTGCAAAGGTAGACCAGTTGTCTGGACCCTGGGGTCACTGTCTGAATGGCATTTCTTGAGTTTGTCTCCTAGAATTCACCTGATAGCTTAGAACAGAAGGAAGGTGACTCTGAGGACTTTAGGGAAATGCAGCCTCTTTTAAAGATAAAATTTTCATAGTACTGTATAAACATTAAGGTGAGTATTTATATCTCCCTTCTTTCAGACAGTGTGTCATGTAGCCCTGGCTAGTCTTAAGTGAACACTTCACCTCCACATTCTTGGATCCTTTAGGACATGTCTGATTTAAAATTACTTTTTAAACATGTATATGTGCATATTCAAATTGATGTCTGTTATCTGTGACATCCTAGGTAATTCTCTTAAGTTGTTTTTGTTCCTCTAAGTAAATCAAATGAGATATTTTTTTGACTGTTTGTTTTGTGCTTGGGTATGCTAGGCTAGGGCTCTGCCCTGATGTAGATCTCAACCCTTGATATTTTGAGACAGGTCCTCCCTGTATATTTTAAGCTGGCCTTGGAGTTAGCCTGGCCTTGGACTTGTAATCCTCTTGCCTCTGTGGGACCATTGGCATGTGCCAACATGCCTGATGAATGATTCCTTATTTTGTACAATACATTTTAAAGGATGCATTAGCTTATTTGGGATATTTGGGGGAAAATGTATATTCTAGGATAAATCAACCCATCTTCACCTGCCAAAGCAGAGATAATTGACAGTCTTTTACCTTTCCCCCTCTCCCTTGGGTAACCCAATTTTTATTTGCCAAGAGGACAAATAGAAGGAATCCAGGATTAGATGCTTTAACAAGTTGAAAACTTCTGAAAAATTAACGTATGTCATCCACTCATCAATCATTTAAACACCAATGAAGTGTCTTTAAATTTTTGTCTTAAAGAATATTTTGGAATGAGGACTCTATTATTCTCAGCGGGCCCATTAATGATACTTTGAATAACAGAAGTATTGATATATCTTAAAATCAAACTTGTTTATATGTATTGGTATTTTCCCAAATGTTTAAAATCCATTTATTTTACCATTCTGTTTCTAAATTAAAAGTACATAATATAATGTTATGGTATTTTTAGAATTATATAGAATAGCTATCAGAATAGAAAGTTGTATCAGAGTTGTGTGTGCTCTTGAACGACTGTCTTCATCCCAGGAGGCAGCATAAACCACTCCCCAGCTAAATTGGGGATGGAGTGTTCATACTGTCATTTGGTAATATATGATTTTTATGACTTAAACTTTCTAAACTTAGTGTCTTGCTTTAAAACACACCTATTGAAGATGGGCCTAATGGTATATGGATCTGTCATCCCAACTCCCGAGAAAGTGAAAGAAGGAGGCTTACAATTTCATGGGCTGCTTGAGCTAAGGAGTGATTTCAAGGCCAATCTGGGCAATTCAGTGAGAACTTATCTTCTAATAAGAAGTAAGAGGGATAAGGAATGTACCCCATGGTAGATCACTTGCCTAGTAAGAACAAAGCCCTAAGTTCCATCCCAGCATTGGAAAAAGTCAATCATACTCACATATAGTTCTGAAAAGAGTTGTCCCTAACCTAACAGTCACAAATAAGCATCTGTCCTTGAAGAAACTCTGGACTTCTGTATAACACTGATTGTATTGTTTTTCTCTAAGCTGTTTTAACTGAACTTTCCTTTGCAACTTCTTAGAATTTCAAAAGAGAAGAACAGAATTTTGTGGTGCAGAATGAAATCAACAACATGTCCTTCCTCATCACTGACACCAAATCCAAGATGTCCAAGGTATCAAATTTTCTCATCAATTTCAATGTTCCTTTATGGGTTGATAGATTTTAAAGGTTTGTTTGGAAGTTCATAATGGTAATTGGGTTGGTTCAATAATATTACTTACTGACATAAAAACATATGTGCCATTTGGGTAGTTTCTACTATTAGTTTGAATCAGATGTGGTAAAATATGAGACATAAAATGACCTATGAAAGATAAAATTCTTACAGATACCTAGAAACTAAACTTACTAAGAATAATTTCTGACTAGTTGGTATATATAAAAAATGAGTTCCACACAGTAAGTATATCTCTTTGGGTTATAAGCATTCTTGCTTCTAATGTTCAGAAAATTATAGATTTGATAGGGCACAATGTAGCACAAATGTTAGAAGGTCTTGTTAATAAAAACAAACTAGGAGCTGGGTATTAGGGTGAATGCTGGAAGATCAGAGAAGCAGAATAAGCCACAGCTTCCTCACCTGTTCAGTTCCTCAGCTGATCCTATTTCCTCAAACTGGAAATTTCTGTGTCCTCATCCGAATGGGTCTCAGCGGAACTGCTGCTAGTAGCCTAAAAGCTAAACCCGCCAAAAGCTTCTAGTTTCTGGTCTTCACTCCTTATATATATTTCTGCTTTCTGCCATCACTCCCTGGGATTAAAGGCTCAGTTCTTGGGATTAAAGGTGTGAGTCATCATGCCTGGCTGTTTCCAATATGACCTTGAACTCACAGAGATCCAGAGGGATTTTTGCCTCTGGAATGTTAGGATTAAAGGCGTGAGTGCCACCATTTTCTAGCCTCTGTATCTAGTGGCTGTTCTATTCTCTGACCCCAGATAAGTTTATTAGGGTGCACAATATTTTGAGGAACACAATACCACCACAGCACAACTCTATGTGGAGTAATATACTGCAATATGATGACTTTGTATACAATGAATCAATTTCTGGGGCTGAAGAGATAGCTCAGTAGTTAAGCACAGTGGCTCTTCTTGTGGAAGATCCAGGTTCAATTCCCATTATCCACATGGTGGCTCATGAACGTTTGTAACTCCACTTCTAGGGGATATGATGCCTTCTTCTGGCCTCTGTGATTGAAACACACATGTGCACAGACATACAGGCAAAAACTCTATACATACAAAATAGAAATTTTTAAAAAATGCATCAGCTGCTACCTTATTTCTTACAGTGCTGAGAAGGTTTTCAGTGCCAGACTTTTTCTTATTTCACCTTTTTTTGGTTGATGTTTTGTTTTATTTCTTTGTTTTGATTGTTTGCTTTTGAGATAGTGCCCTGCTGTGCAGTTCTGGTTGTCCTGGTACTCACTATGTATAACAGGCTGGCCTCAAATTTGTAGAGATCCATTTACCTCTGCTTCTCAAGTGCTGGAATTAAAGGTTTGGGCTAAGATACTAGACTATTCCACCTTCTTTTAAGTAATGCCAATCACTTGCATGCTTAAATCCCCTTTATTTTTTGTTTTTTGTTTTTTTCTCAGTTCCCTATGACTTTCACAATATGTCATTGTCATAGAACTGGTTCAGTTTGAAATTATTGCTTCAAAAGAAATCCAACATCTTTGAAGTGAATATGGGTCAATTATTTTCTAATGATTTTAGGACTTAATCTCTTTATTAGAAGACTACTCCCTGTCTATTAGAACTTATGATGGATTTGAGGTACCCTTGTGGCACCACCATAGTCTTTAAAAGAGTCACAGTAGACTGCTGATGTACCCTAAGGTTCAGTTTTAACATGATCACACCAATACTCCTTAATATTTCTGAATCTCCAAGACTGGTATACCACTTGGTTTCTCAGGAGATACAGAGGAGAATGCACTTTATAATAGTTGTGTATAAACCACATAGGTAGTTTATAAATAATCCAGATAGTATGTACTATATAAAATATATCCTTTTTATTCATGTATATTGCAAAGCATTTATCCAAACAAAAATAAGCTTTCTGTACTTAAATTTGTTTAAGCATTGAGAATTAGAAAGCATATTAAATATGAAATTACTATGTGGAATTTATTCCTAATATTATGATGTGTCCTACTATCTAAAAATTGTATGGGAATAAAATATCATTACTTAATGGTAAAGATGTAGGAAGAATAAAAACTAAAAGCAAAAAAAAAAAATTGCTGAGAAGCAAAGATGACCTTTTCAGAATGGTTGGGATTCCTGAAAGTAGGGACCAGGAGAAAGTAAGAAAGGGGGGGACCATGATTATATTAAGTTGGTAGATCTGAATGAAAGAAATGTGGGTGAGCATCCCAGTTTCATTTTTGTTCCACAGGCAGCCGTTTCTGACCAAGAGAGGAAGAAAATGAAGCGCAAAGGGGACCGGTATTCCATGCAGACATCTCTGATTGTGGCAGCTCTGAAGCGACTACTGCCCATTGGGCTGAACATCTGTGCCCCAGGAGACCAGGAGCTCATTGCTCTGGCCAAAAATCGATTTAGCTTGGTGAGTTTCCTGGTTACCTAGGGGTGGTGGTCAGCAGATCTCCAGACTCTGTGGCATTGTATCCTTTGAATAACTCTGTCAATATTTCATATACAGTCACATTTTTAGTAACTAATTTTTTTGACGCCTCTAGGAGTTAAATCAATGACTGCCTATTATTTTTAGGGCAATTTTTTTATCCTAAGTTATGGTAATCACCTCCAAGGCATATTCTTGAAGCAAACAAAATATATGAATCTCTGATGGGGGGTGGTGGTGGTGGTGGTGGTGGTGGAGGGGGTGGGAGGGGATGGTTTACATAGGAACTCCTTTATAAAATCTGTCATGAGCGTTGTGGTCAGATTTTTGAAAGGTGATTTTTTCAACATCAGAAGCAAAATGCATTGTGCCAATGGTGGCTAGATAAGATGTTAGCTTCTAGCATTTCTGGGCCTTTGCAGGCATTATGATTTTTTCTTTGTAGAGTTATTTCCTTGATTTTATTTTTCATAATTACAGATGACTATGTAAATTTCCAGAAAGGTGCCTTGGAATTGCTTGTTGGTATATGCAAACTAGAGAACATTTTCTCCATGTCCTTTTTTCCAGAGACTGACAGTGAAATGCCTGTGTGGGCCTTGTTTTGTGTCCTGAAAGGAGTGAATGAAGGAAGGATAACTTGGGCAGAGTTAGCCAATGTTTGATTTTTGTGTACACACTTATTGTTAGAGCTCTGTTATGGAGTATGTTGCAACATGCAAAAGTCTCTTTCTGAAGATTTGAAAGAAAACCATGGATTTATTTCCATATGATCCCAAGGGAACATGATTTGGTCTTCTTTTTATGAATTAGATACTCCTTCTGTTGACCCTTAACATCCTTAGTGAGTAATTAAAGTATATTGTGGACTTGTTTGAAGTGGTTGCAGCAGAGAGAAGTTTTGTAAGGGGTAGAGAGGTGGTTCAACAGTTAAGAGTATGTGCCACTCTTGGAAAGGACTAGCCTCAGCTCCCAGAACCTACTTTGGAAACTCACAATCACCTGTAACTACTTCTCCAGGGTATCTTACACCATTTTCTGGTCTCCGTGAGCAAGTGCATACACAGACACACAAACACACTCAAACATGGACATGGGCACACCCACACATGCACACTCTTACACACACACACACACACACACACACACACACACACACACACACGTGCATGCCCTCTCTCTTTTTCAGAGAGAAAAGAAAAATGTAAACATACCTGTCAGACATACACTGTTTAACAGGGTATTTGATCTGTTCTTGTTAACTGTGGCACTTGATGCATTTATTATGAGATTTCTTTTAGTTAACATGTATTTCTTGACAGAAAGACACTGAGGAGGAAGTACGAGATATAATCCGCAGTAATATACACTTACAAGGCAAGGTAAGTGAGCTTTTACTCCAAATCATGTTTAATATTTTCAGGATATTATTAGTAATAGTATCACACTAGCAAATGAGATTATTTTAGTTGGCCATTATTGTACTTGCAAAGATCTTGTATTAATAACCCAAATGGCAATAAATGGTGTAACTTTAAAAGTAGAGGATCATACATTATAAAATTAAAAACAGTATGTCATAGATTGAATAAATACTGTATATGTATTTTTACAACTCTTTTTCTAGGTTTGGAGGACCTGGAAACTGGTATCCATAACAAGTTGAAAATTTTCCTTTAGTGTTTAGGCAAAACTGTATATTTAGGAATTATTCATATAGAGGAGATATTAAGAATTGCTGCAGTAAGAAGAAATGAGTTGACCTAAGGAAAGGAAAATCCAATCGAAGACAAATGTGACTAGGAACTATGTTTTCCAGCAATACTGCTGGAATTGTTAAAACCGGGTTTTATAGTTCAGTATTTGCTCTTACTTGAAGATTTTTAAAATACCACTGAGTAGGTCACTCATTTATTCATAAGATATGTTATGTAAAAAGTTTTATTGTTGCTGGGCATGGTGGGTAGTGCATGCCTATAATCCCAACACTGAAGAGTCTGAGGTGGGCAGATTGTAAGCTTGTGGCTAGCCTGGGTTACATATCAAGGCCCTGTCTCCAAAAGCAAAAACAACAAACAAAAGAGATCTATTATGTGACCCCACCTTTAGGTCCCTTCTCAAGTTTGTCACCCTTTTGAGGATTCTGTATAATTCATTAAAATGATTAAGATAGAAAAAACATATAAAAATCACTAATTAGTCCTTCAGTGTATTAAAATATTCCTTCCGACAGACCTGCATTTCTTTATTTCTTTAGCATCTGGGAGGATATGATACAGGTAAAACACACTTCTGCTATATCCCCAGTGCACATGGATGTCTTTAAGGCAAGTTTTCTGTGAACAAAACCATATTTTAGTAATAAGTCCTGCAGAGAAGGGCATTAATTCCTAGTGGAGTCTCTTTTTCCAAGAGAAAAGAACGATATAAGTATTTTTTGTAAGTTGTCATAAAACCTCCATCTGAACTCAGGCCTAGAGTTTATAGTATAAGCTCCCATTCAGTGAGAGACATGAATGTTTTTACAGATAGGTGTTAGATGGCATCATGAACCCCTGGAAGGGTTTCTGAGGTCTCTCCATTTAGATAATCTCTGTTGAGTGCCCTCAGGGACTGTGCTCATGGCAGGAAGTGGTCAAGTAGCTCTTGGGCTTTGAGATCCTGGATTCTTCCTAGACTTGAGACATTCCCTATTGAACCCTGGTTTGGTGGTGCCAACCTCACATCTGGTCTAGCACTCTCGACACTGGATGCCTTTTGCCTCACTGCTGCATCCAGCTCTTGCTACATCAAAACATAGGCACTAGAGAAATAGTGCTGTTGCCTCGTCCAATGTGAGGACTGTCTGGAAAGGGTATGTCCGTTACCTCTCTCTACTCTGAGAGCCCAGTCTAGATGGACACATGGGCACAAATATGAAACAGCCTCACTCTAGCCTCATGTTCACACTCCATGGAAACACCAGATGGGGAGGCAGAAGCCTTAGAGGAGTCACTGTATAAGAGAGAACATAAAGATTTCACTTTATCAAAACATCTATTATTGAATATAGACCAGAATGAAGCCTTGCCCTTTGATATGAAAACACAGAAGAAAGCATTTTATTTTGAACAAAGAACAAATAGTTTTTAGAAGTTGTTTGTATATGAAGTTCTGTCTCTGGGTTTTTTTCCAGTTCAATGTTATTTCTGTCATTTGAAGCTAGGCCCTTTTAGGAGTTTGGAAGTTTGTGAAGATCTCTGTTTGTTTCTTTTTCATAAAATCCAGTTTTGTTTCCAGTGGAAATTCTAAAGTGGAAGAGAAAGAGATGAAATTGTTTTGCCTATTTTTAATGGCGTGGCTCTTATGTTTTATTTCTTTGAAATGACAGGCTTTTCTCCCATTAAGATGTTTATATCTGTCAGGTTTTATGATTTTATAGTCTGTCTTAAAAACATGAAGAAAAAGTATTTTTTTAAAAAATCTTTGAAGCTGGAAAGCTGGTGCAGCCATTAACATTTAACTGTTCTTTCAGAGGAGTTTGATTCCTACACTGACACCAGGGGATCTGATATCCCCTTCTAGACCTCATATACACATGCACTCATCTGCATACACACACTTTAAGAAATAAAATATTAAAAAATAAATCTCAAAGACTTTATTTTGAACTTTTATTATGAAATATGACAGTATTACCAAATAAAACATTGAGATTTCTTTTTGCTGAGTGTAAAATTTATATGCTATATTAATTTATATTATTTAAAGTCTTAATTCCATTGAGAATTGGTTTGTTAAGAACTCCATAAGTTTAGAGTTATCTGTGGGCCTATTTTATGATTTATGAACACACACGAATCTTTCAACAGTTAGTGTGTGAGGAGGAAAGAGATGGGTGAGGCTCGTCTTTACCTTATCGCTGCCTTTGTCTGTTTCTACTTCAACATTAAATCCTAAGTGCATCCTTTTTTGTTTTTCATTTTGTCTGTTTTACTTTTTCTTTCTTTTTTTAAAATTGAAAGTAGATTCTTCTCTCATATACTAATCCTAACCACAGTTTCCTCTCCCTCCACTCCTCTCAGCTTCTACCCCACCTCCCCTCTCCCCTGCATCCACTCCCCTCCATCTCCCTTCTAAAAAGAGCAGGCCTCCAAGAGACAACAACCAAACATGGTAAGACAAAATAAAATAAGACAAGGTAAAAGCCCTCCTGCTGAGGCTGGGCAAGGCAACCCAAGTGGAGGGAGAGAGCCCCAAGAGCAGGCAAAAGAGTCAAAGACACAACAGTTCTCACTGTTAGGAGTCCCACAAAAACAGCAAGCTAACAGCCACAACATATATGCAGAGAACCTTGTGCAGATCCCTGCAGGTCCTGTACTTGCTTCTTCAGTCTGTGAACCCATATGAGCCCTGCTTAGTTCATTCACTGGGCCATGTTCTCCCGGTGTCCTCCATCCCCTCTGACTCCTACCGTCTTTCAACCCCCTTTGCTGTGGGATTCCCCAATCCTTATGGGGAGGGATCTGGTGGAGACTTCAAATTTAGACTCTCTGCATAATGTCTTATGTGAGTCTCTGCATCTGCTCCCATCTGCTGCCAAAGGAATCCTCTCTGATGAGTATAGCAGAGTATCATTAGGAATCATTCTATTGATATATTTATTTTTTAATCAAGTTGTGTTTGGTCTCTGAGCTATGCACTGTCTCGTTCTTGGCCATGCATACTGTGTTGGGCTCCCTCATGTGGAATGGGCCTCAAGTTAAATCAGACATTGGTTGGCTACTCCCACAAGTTCTCCACCACTATCGCCCCAGTACATCTTGCAGGAAGAACAGATTGTAGGTCAAAGGTTTTGTGGCTGGATTGGTGTCCATCTTTCTCTTTACAGAGTACCTTCCCACACCAAAGATTCTAGAACAAAAGGGTTAAGACTCAATGCAGGCCCCAGCTTGACCTCTCCAAGTCGAGTTAGCTATGTGGATATTGTCCTTGGCAATGAAGCTCTGCTGTAAGTTTGCAGAGAGTAACCCTCTGTCCTAGTGGCAGCCTGGGTTGTTAGGAAATCTCCACAGAACTCCCAGGCCAACAACTCAACTGAATGTAACCCAGTCCTGCCACTGGGAGCCTTGCTTGGCTATAAGAGATGGTCAGTTCAGACTCCATATTTCCCATTACCAGGAGTCCTCACTAGGATCACCCTCATAGGTTCCAGGAAGTTTCCATTATAGTAGGTTTCCACACTGCCCCCTAAAGGCTCTTTAATTCTAGCCATCTGTCCCTGCACTCTCTCCCTCCATTCCATTTCCCCTGCCATCCAATCCCTCCTGCTCCCATCTCCACCTACCTCCAGTTCACCTACAAAATCTATTGAATGTTCCCTTCCCAGGGAAATCCATGAGGCCCCCCTCCCCAGTCATCCTCTTAACCTAACCTCTCTGGCTCTACTGAATATAGCTTGGTTATCAATTGCTTAGCAGCTAATATCCACTTATAAGAGAATACATACCATATTTGTCTTTCTTGGTCTGGGTTTCCTCCATAAGGATGATTTTTCTAGTTCTATCTATTTGCCTGTAAATTTTATGATGTCATTGTTTTTAACAGCTGAGTAATACTTCATTGTATAAATGTATCACATTTCCTTTATCCATTATTTAGTTGAGGGACATCTAGATTGTTTCTAGGTTCTGGCTATTATGAATAAAGCTTCAATGAATGTAGTTGAGCAAATGACCTTGTGGTAAGATGGAATGTCTTTTGGGTATATGCTCAAGAGTGGTGTAGCTAGGTTTTTAGGTAGATTGATTCTAAATTTTCTAAGAAGCCACCACACTGATTTCCATAGTGGCTGTACAAATCTGCACTCCCACCAGCAATGGAGTAATGTTATTCTTGCTCCACATCCTTTCCAACATGAACTGTCACTTGTGTTATTGATCTTAGCGATTCTGACAGGTGTAAGATAGAATCTCAAAGTAGTTCTGATGTGCATTTCTCTGATGACTAAGGATGTTTTCTTTTTAACTTTCTTTTTAACTTATTCTCTGTGTCTTTCACATAATACATCCTGATTCCACCCATCTCCTGTCCCCTCACATCAGCCCTCTGCCCCTGCAACTTCCCCCTCCCGAAAATAAAATAAAATAACATTTAAGATTTAAATAAAGGGGAAAAAGGAAGAAAAGGAAAGTCTTCTCATGGAAGCTGCAGTGTGACACAGTGAGTTATGCAGTAAACACCTTTATCCATATATCTTTATATGCAGGCATTCGTCTCAAAGAACCATTAGTTTAGTTTGGGGCACCAGATCTCTGCTACACTGAGGATGTTGAACATGTCTTTAATTGCTTCACAGCCATTTGAGATTCCTCTACTGAGAATTTTCTGTTTAGATCTGTACCTCATTTTTAATTGGATTATTTGGTTTATTGATATCTAGTTTATTGAATTATTTATATATTTTGGATATTATTCCTCTATCAGATGTGTAGTTGGTAAAAATCTTCTCCCATTCTGTAAGCAGCTGTTTTGATGGTGTCCTTTGTCTTACAGAAGCTTTTCAGTTCTACAAGGTCCCATTTATTAATTGTCCTTAGTGCCTGTGCTATCAGTGTCCTTCTGTTCAGGAAGTTGTCTCTGTGCCAATGCGTTCAAGATTATTCCTCAGGTTCTCTTCTATCAGTTTCAGGGTATCTGGTTTTATGTTGATGTCTTTAATCCACTTGGACTTGAGTTTTGTGCAGGGTGATGAATACAGACATATTTGCATTCTTCTACATGCAGATATCTAGCAGTATTTTCTGAAGATATTATTTTCTTTCTAGTGTATATTTCTGGCTTCTTTATCAAAAACCAGTTGTCCATAGGTGTATGGATTTATGTCTTGGTCTTCAGTTTGATTCCATTGATCAACATGACTGTTTTTATGCTAATATTATGTGATTTTTATTACTAGAGCTCTATAGTACATCTTGAAATCAGGGATGGTGACACCTCCAGCAGTACTTCTATTCTTTAGGATTATTTGAACTATCCTGAGTTCTCTGTTTTTCCATATGAAATTGAGAATTGTCCTTTCAAAGAATTGTGTTGAAATTTTGATAGGAATTGCTCTGAATCTGTATATTGCTTTTGGTAGGATGGGCATTTTCACTATGTTAATCATACTGATCCATGAATAAGGGAGAGCTTTCCATCTTCTGATATCTTCTTCAATTTCTTTCTTCAAAGACCTGAAGGTTTGTTTGTTTTGTTTTGTTTTTTTTATCATGCAAGCCTTTAACTTGCTTGTTTAGAGTTACTCCAAGATATTTGATATTATTTGAGGCTATTGTCATTTGTATATAAAAGGGCTACTGATTTTTTTTTTTTGAGTTAATCTTGTATCCAGCAACTTTGCTGAAAGTGTTTATTAATTCTACGAGTTCTCTGGTGGAAATTTTAGGGTCACTTATGTATACTACCATATCATCTGCAAATAATGATACTTTGACTTCTTCCTTTCCAATTTGTATCTCCTTGATCTCCTTTATTTGCCTTTAGCTCTAGCTAAAATTTCAAGAACTATATTGAATAGATACGGAGATAGTGGACAACCTTGTCTTTTTCTTGATTTTAGTGAAATTGCTTTGAATTTCTCTCCATTTAATGTGATGTTTTCTATGGGCTCACTGTAAATTACCTGTATTATGTTTAGGTATGTCCTTTGTGTCCCTAATCTCTCCATAACTTTTATCATGAAGGGTGCTGTATTTTGCCAAAGGCTTTTTTCTGCATCTAATGAGATGTTCATGTGATTTTTTTCTTTTGCTTTGTTTATATGGTGGATTCCATTTACTGATTTTTGTATATTGAACCATTGCTGCATCTCCAGGATGAAACCTACTTGACCATGGTGTATGATCTTTAGAATACTCATAGAGGAATTTGGTATAATTATGTCAGTCTTTATATGTTACTTGGCCTTTTTCTCCTGTACCTTTTAATATCCTTTCTTCTGCATATTTTATGTTTCAAACATTATGTGACAAGATTCTTTCTTTTCTGGTCCACTCTATTATATGTTCTGTATGTATCTTATACTTTTATTGGCATCTTTTATTTTAGGTTAAGAATATTTTGTTCTACGATTTTGTTGAAAATATTTTCTGGGCCTTTGAGCTGGGATTCTTCTTCTTTCTCTATTCTTATTATTGTTAGATTTGGTCTTTTTATGGTGTTCCAAATTTCTTGGATGTTTTGTGTCAGGAACATTTTAGATTTCACATTTTCTTTGACCAATGTATCCATTTCTTCTATCATATCTTCAGTGCCTGAGATGCTGTCTTCTATCTCTTATATTCTGTTGGTGAAGCATGCCTCTAGAGTTCCTATTTGAATTCCTAAATTTTTCATTTCCAGGACTCTCTCAGTTTGTGATTTCTTTATTGTGTCTATTTCCATTTTCAGATCTTGAACAGGTTTGCTTCCTTCAATTGTTCTTTTTTGGTTTCTTGGCTTTCTTTAAGGGATTTATTCATTTCTTCTTTAAGGACCTCTATCATTTTCATATAGTTGGTTTTCATGTCTTTTTCTTGTGCTTCAGCTATGTTGGAATATTCAGTGCCTGCTTTGGTAGGATAGCTGGGCTCTAGTGGAGACATATTGCTCTTGATGTTATTGATTGTGTTCTTAAGCTGGCATTTAGGTATCTGGGTTTAGAGTGAAAATATGTTTAGGTGCTGACTTCTGGGTTTGTCTTTGTTGGGTCGTGTGATGTTCCTTGGTTTCTGTTTCCTCTTTGGATTTTCAGGAAGTGTGATGGCTCTGTGTTTCCAATTTTACTGCCCTCCCCAGCTGGTGTGTCACAGGGAGGAATTCCTGCTGGTGTTGGAGGCTGGGATCCAGTGAGGAGTAGATCCAGGGAGATCTGGAGGGGATGGTCTGTTGGATCCACAGGAGGCATGGACAGGGCAGAAATAAGGCTGCTGTTGGTATTCTGTTCCAGAATTAGGGATGAGTTTTAGGGATTGGATCTGCTGGGGGCAGGACAGAGAGAACAGAGAAGGTCCAGAGGCAGCCTACCTGGTCTTATGGCAGGTGTGGCCTGTGGTTGAGCAAGGAGTGTCCCACCGGAGTTACGGCCTAGGACTCAACAATGAGAAGCAAGAGGGAGAGGCCAGGAGGAGATGGTCTGTAGAATCTACATGTGTGGACAGAAGGGAAGGGAGGCTGCAGCTGGTGTTCAGTTGCAGCAATGGGGATGAGCCTAGGGATTGGGTCTGCTAGGGGAACAGAGAGAGTGGATTAGGTTTATGGGAAGACTACCCGGTCTTCCAGGTGAATCTTGAAATTTTAACTCTGTTCCTTGCTTCAGCATTTGAGTTCAATTGTCTAAGAAGTTTTCAGGTTGCATAGACAAATGCCATTTATGATTCTTCCTGGGGTACATTTGCTGGAGATGCAGACATTCTCACTGTTGCAGCTTTCTGAATCTCTGTTTTAGGAAAAATGCCTGGAACTCTTATTGACATTTCACATCAAAGTGTCAAAAACACAATCCTGGGAGGTTCCAGGGCCTCTGGGCTGTGGTTTCCTGGTCCTATGCTGCTGACTGGTGACTTTTCCAAGCAACCCAAAAGGTCTCTCGTGGCTTCAAGGAGTTTTTAGGTCCCCAAGACACCAAGGCTTGTGTCCTCCATCCTGGTTGCCCACCATGTGTTTACCCCCTAATCACACCTCAACTACTCTAGGAAAATATTCCCAATCACTCAAACAGTAGGTCATGTCTTGTGGTTTCTTATCTGTCTTCCTCATAACTCTGATTAAAATGATAAACAATAGTATAATTCCTATCCTGTCTGCTACATGAGAATTTCATGAATATATGAAGTTTTACTTTTGTAGTCTCTAAATAGTGCTTGCTTGATTTTTTTTTAGTTATATATTTAAGATGTGCATCATAAAATGTAGATGTACATAGACATAGAGAAATGGTTATAGCAGTCAAGCAAAACTAACTTTGTCATTTCCTCCCACAGATGTCTATTTGTATATTTGTATATAGGTTTCAAATCTACTCTGCAAGTTTTGTTGATGTGGTAGCATCTTTTTAAAGGAGCTATCACACAGTCCAGTGGCTCTCTAGATTCTCCTGTGTAACTATAGTTTAGCGGGTGTTTTAGTACTCTCCTATGTGTGCTTAGTGGTCATGGTAGAGCAGTTAGTGATCATGATGGACACCTCCTCTCTTCAGTTGCCACCTTGTGTTTTCTTGCCCACAGTTGGAAGATCCTGCAATCAGGTGGCAAATGGCTCTCTATAAAGATTTGCCAAACAGGACAGAAGATACCTCAGACCCAGAGAGGACAGTGGAACGTGTCCTAGATATAGCAAATGTACTTTTCCATCTTGAGCAGGTCAGATCTTTGTGTTAATTTCATCATAATGGCCTTAACCACATGAAGTGTTTTTAAAATGTACATTAATTTTTAATTATGGTCCCCAACCCCCATATATATTTAGAATATTGATTAAAATGAGCATATAATTCATTATTTCCAAGATTATAGTTTTTGGAGACATTTGTAGATTGTATGTTTCAGGAGATCAAGGCCTTCAATTTTATTATATTTTTCAAACTTTTCTAAAATTCTATAGATTGTTTGCAGTGTATTCTAAACCTTTCCAACAAAGTATCACAGAGTTATACCAGATTTCAAATATTTTATCTTAATATCATATTAATACTTCATATAAATTATGTCTGAGATATTTCATCTCTTACTGGTTTAATATCTGAAGTGTTTTCTCTTTTACTTACTTTATTTTTTGTTTTATGAGAGATTTTTGAACAATTTCTCTCTGGGATAAAGACCAAATTACATTTATAGAATATTACATTGACAGTAAAACCTCAAATGAGGAAAATATTTTTGCATCATTTGACAGCCATCTTCTGTTTTAACTACCAAGTTCTTGTGTGTTTTTGTCTCTACTTTGTTCCCTTAACTCAACAACCTTCAAAGCAGTAATTCTTGTGACACTCCCAGTTAGAAGGTTATATTGTATGTTTATATTATATTAAAAACAGTCTTTTACAAAATACATGCATCCAGGCAATTGTCTGGTTTCCATACACATATCTAAATCTGTTTGTATAAAGTTTAGGTCCATTACATGGAACTTACACTATACACAAATAAACATGTTCTCTTTAAAACATGACATCTAGTCAATGTGGTAACATCAGAGCACCGGAGAGATGGCTCAGCAGGTAAAAATGCTTGCTGTGAAAGCATGAGGACCTGAGTTCAGATCCCCAGCACCCATGTAAAGTCTGCATATGGTGGCACATATCTATAACTACAACATTGGGATGGGGTAGAGACAGGGGCTCCTGAGGACTTACTGTTTAGGTAGCCTACCTGAGGTTCACTGACCTGCAAGTTCAGTGAGAGATCTTGCCTCAAACACTTAGATGGAGAGGTTTTTAAATATACTGATCTCTGTCCTCTGTTTACAAACATATTGGTTTGAGCATCCACCCATGCTCATGTATTCAACACACACAAGTGAAATAAATACTTAAAATAAAATTAAAAAAAAACAAGATTACAGCAAAGTGAGAGGCTAGAGTAGTCTGCCAGCAGGTCTCTGACAGTACTTATGTGATATGCTTTCTTAATACTGAATCTGAAATAATAAAATGCCCTGTGCCAGCCCAGGGACCTTCCTACTTTTGGGCTGAAAGGATGAAGCTTTGATTTTCTATCCCCTTTAGCCATATTTGCATATATAACCATAATATTAATAAACATGTTGCTTTGATTTATACTAGATATTGTTTGAACATCTGTCCCTGCCTTGACTGGTTAAATAACACATGGAGATGGTTCAAAGTAGCCTGTCCCACTACTTAAATTTTTCCTTGTATAATTATTTGACAAATTTTGAGGCTACATGCCAGTTGGATCCTTTTCTGTCCAGCTCACATCTGTATCTCAAGTGCTCAAGAGCTTCATATATGTCAAAGGGTTTTATCACACTCATCAGAATTCCATGTACTTATCAAAACTGCTGCCTTTAAAGTCTCAGACCCCAAAGTGGAATTTTATATTGGGATACATTGGTTCTCATTGGACAAATCAGCTCTTGGTTATGTTTTAATCTACACTATCCTCAATAAGAGTTTATTCCACCAAATACTTCCATCAATAAGACAATTGAAGTGGACATTTGCTAGATCTTTACATTGATCTTATGGAAAACAGAGTCAGAGATATAAGTGCTTGTCAGTTAGACAAATTATTCTGTTAAAATGGCTGCAGTGGCTCAGTCAGCCTTAATGTTTTCAAAAATTATTGTATTCATATTCCAAGAATTTATTATAAAGCATAACATATTTGGTTTTATTTGGGCTAACATAACATCTTCATTTTTTCCAGAAATCTAAGTATACTGAGTATACTGGCCGGAGATATTTCAGTCTGGGAAGTACAGTGCTCCATTGCCTAGAGAATACTAATTAATTGACAAAACCTTACTGGGAATTTATCTTCTTTCTAATACTTATGATTAATCTCTTTTTTTCTCTTGAAGTTTCAAGCACAATTATTCAAATGAATAGCCTGTTTGCATCATTTCTTGTAACTTTCAAATTCTCATTTATCTTGCCTAACACAAAAAAAAGCTTCCTATTTTTGTACTTTTGTAATATTAAATCCTTCTGTTTACTCCTGGTACTGAGCTCACAAAGCCTTGTTATCTTTTTTTTTTTTTTTTTTTTTTTTTTTTTATTAAAGAGCAGTAGGCTTTTCATTAACACTGTTCTTATTTGTGGTTCCCATACTTATAATAAAAGTAGTTTCAATAGATATGTGAGTACATTCCTATGTAGGAAACAAAATGGAACAACCCACAAAGGGGATCAGAGGACCTGAGTTTGGTCATCAGAACCCACATTTAAAAAGCTGGGCCTGGTAATAAGTGCTTGTAATGCCAGCACTTGGGAGATAGAGATAGCCAGATCTCTGGGACTCACTGCCCAGCCAACCTATCCTAGTTGGTAAGTTCTAGGCCAGTGAGAGACCGTGTCTCAATAAAAGAAAAAACAAAACAAAACAAGGTGGATGACAACTGAGGAATGACACCCAAGGTTGTTCACTGGCCTCAGTATGCATGCTCACAAGTGTGTACATGCATGTATGTACAATATGCATGCATATACATGAGATTAAAAAAACTTCAAAAAAACTTTGAGAATGATGTAAAAAGATTTTATGCAGAATGCTTTTTGGTTTCGTTGATTTTAAAGATAACAAGGCTTGGGAGCTACAGGCTATTTGAAAAATAGGTAATTTTTTACTAAGTATCATTTAAAAATATCTCAAATTTAGCTTTGGATAACTTTGAGCATATAATCCTAACCATAAAATTGTTAGGCAATTTAAAATAAATTTAAAAGATGCAGCTGATTAATATCACACTCTTGAGGGTGGATTGAAGCTGTAAATGTATGTGATTGTTTGTTTGTGCTATTCTACCTCAGGTGGAACATCCTCAGAGATCAAAGAAGGCTGTGTGGCACAAACTACTTTCTAAGCAGAGAAAAAGAGCCGTGGTTGCCTGCTTCCGGATGGCCCCCTTGTATAATCTGCCAAGGTCAGAATTTTTTAAATGTTTAAAAGAGATTATCTTCTTTAACAATGATAATCTATCCAAGGGATAAATAGGAGAGAGTTCTTGGTTCTTGTAACTCATCAGTTTTTCCCCCTCTGTTCAGTGTTTTTGTTTGTTTATTTAGAGAACCATAGTTTGCTCTGTCACTTAAAAATGATATATGTTGAGGAATATCTGCTCACATAGGGGAGGACATGTGGTATAATTGGAAACATTCTTTGAAGTCTAGTTGCTCAGATTTCAGCTTCAGTTTCTGTATTGCACAACATTGATCAAGTTGAATCCTTCACTTCACTATCATTTCCCCTTCTGGACTATGGTAGGACTGACCCCATAAAGTACAAAGACAGACTGATGAACTAATATGGACAGAGTGCTTGTCAGTATGCTGATCACAGTAGATGCTAGCTATGGCTACTGTTTGTATACTTGTTCTCATACAGAGAAAAGAAAAGATGCTCTCCTGACTTACAGGTATGACAAAATGAACTTGACAGACCCATTGCTGTTCTCTTAGGATTAAAACAATGCACTTGTTAATAGAGAGATAACATAGTGCATTCAAGTCTGGCTTGATAGCTTCCTGGATATTCTCCCAAAGCAGTGGGCTCTTTGCTACACTTAACTTTCTGCAAGTAACCATATCCTTACTGTATTGGTTACTTTTATATTGCTGTGATAAAACACCAAGACTAAAGGTAACTTAGAGACAAAAGAATTCATATGGGCTTAAGGTTCCAGAGGTGTAAGAGTCCATCAGGAAGAGGAGTGACAGACATGGCAGATGGAGTAGCAAGCTGAGATCTCACATCTCACACAAATTCCAAGCACAAAGCAGAGGGCAAATTGGAAATGGTATGAGTCTTAAAACTCTCAAAGCACAGCTCCAATAGCACATTTCTCTAACATGGCCACATCTCCCAAAACAGCTCTACCAACTAGAGGCAAGTATCCACATGGCTGGAACTATGGGAGATATTTCTCATCCAAGCCACCACATCAATGTCCGGTATCGAGGGCTAAGCTCAGCTGTATCTCCTTTTGGAACATCTTGTAAATCAGCTCCTTCCTTCAGTATGTTTATATAGCAAGGTTGCAACTTCAGGTTGTTACATTGTATGCTACAGTTTTCAGGCTGCTTTGCCTCTCTGATTCCTACTTTAAGGTCCAATATAATTTGAAGTTTCTGTTTTCCTAACCCTGGAAAGCAACCAGTGCCTTGCCATTCATTGCATTTCTAACATATTGGGGAAGGATTACTCTTACAAAGACACTTCTTAAACATCTGAGCTGAGCTAGGTGAATATGGATTTCCCAAGGCCTGGACATGTTGTATATTTAAAAGTCTAAAATCTGTGTGCATGACTCTTAGGTCTTGAAAGCAGTTGAATACATCCTTTGGCTTGCCTTTTTCATTTGTAGGAATTTATAGAGCTTTTTGAGTGTTCCCAAACATGTTGTTAGTTTCTCTCCTGTTTTCCAGGCTCTTCTTAAATCCATCTGGCCATTATGCCTCTTGCTTTCCTAACACACCTCTTATTGTTGAATGCAGGCTTCCCTTATATAATATCATTCTATAACTTCAAATATGATATCTACTTACTATTCTTTTGTCCTTTCTCACTTAAATCTTACCCATTTCTCTCATTAGCATTGTGATGTGTTTCATTGACTCTTCTAGTCTTCACTGAATTTTTTGTATTTGATAGACAAACATTTTTTGAAATTTATTTTATTTATAATTGTGTGTATGTGTGTGTGTGGCATGTGCAGGGGTGGGTGTGGTGTTGCACATGCATTCAGTAATGACAGAGGTCAGAAGAAGGCATTAGACATACTAGAGCTGGAGTTACAGGTGGTCATGAACCACCCGCCATGGGTGATGGGAACTGAATTTGGATCCTCTCAAAGAACAGGCAGCAAGTGTACTCCATAGAGCCACCTCTTCAACTTCAGGTGGACATTTTTTTTAAATCAGTGCTCCAAGATTTCATATTCATTCATACAGTTGTAGAAAGTTCACATAATACATTCCACTCTAGAATGGCCTGAGCCTATGTTTGAAGTTAATTTGAATATAGGCTAATTCTTCTGTTGGCTTATATTATTTAGCAAGAATCACAGCAAGAAATAATAGCCACTATTAAACTTACGTATATCCAATATACTTTCCTATCCTTTATCTCACTTTAAGTCTTATAAGATGGAGATGTAGATACAATTATTCTTGTTGCATGTATGAGAATTGTGAAGATTGAAAGCTTAACATGTTACAGAGCTTAGAAATGTCTGAACTGGGACTAAACCCAGTGCCAATATGTGAGCTGAGAAACCTGCCTTTATATGGCATGAGGAATTTCTGTGAAGAGAAGAATCTGTAACAGGACATTTATTTTTATTTTATATTTTAGTTCACAGATAATCTGATAATAAAGTACTATTGAATTCTTGTTCAAATATTTAAAATTCCTTTGTTTGACATCATGTTTATCTTTTAGGCATCGAGCTGTCAATCTTTTCCTTCAGGGATATGAAAAGTCTTGGATTGAAACGGAGGAGCATTACTTTGAGGATAAATTGATTGAAGATTTAGCAGTAAGTTTTTTAATGGAGTTATAAAATGAAAGTGGATTGAAAGAAAATCATTACACTGCACATTGGTCTTAGGAAACTTTTTTTGTTTCTATTGTTGCCATATTTGTTGTTTATAACAAAATCCCCTTCTTTTATTTTCCAAAATACATATCTATCAATATTAAATAATTCAGAATATAAAATGAAAATCATGAGTTATTTTATTAACTAAATGATGTTCAGTTAGTCTCTTAAACTATTCCTCAAAGCCCTATCCATATTAAAGCCAAGATGAAAATCTAAAGAAATTATCCACACCAAGTAAGTTGAAGACTGTTGCTGATTTTCAAAAGTAAACAGGTCAGCAGATGCAAGTTCACCGGGATCTTCTCACACATCCAAGATCAGAAGATGAACATCCAAACAGGTCCTTTCATAGACCCTAGGTCAGAAGATGCACATCCACACAGGTCTTTTCATAGACCCTAGGTCAGAAGATGCAAATCCACACATGTCCTCTCACAGATCTGGAAGCACCATGTAGTCTCTTTACATGCCACAGCAGTCTGTATCTCTCTTTCTTAACATCAAATGGTCCATCTTTTCACTCACATTTTCTTTCTCTTATTATTTTCCACTAACAAAACTCTCTCATTCTATAAGTGTAGAACAGCTGTCTATCTGGCCTGGTCAGGTAATGAGGTATTTCTCATAAGTTGAGTGCCTGTGGAGGAGGAGGAAGTTGGGATAAGCATGGTACTCAGTAGGTAGAACTTCCATTTGACAGTGTCAGGAGGAAGGCTGTGTTTTGATGGGTGTTACACCCTGGAGGATTGGGAACATCAACATATTTTATAAGCTAAGCTTCTGTTTTAAACCATCTTTCCAAATGAAGTTTTAAGCACAGGTTCTACAGAAGTCTATAGAGTTGCTGGAGATGTTAGAATTTCCAAGTTAAAGACCTCTTATATTAAAATTATAAGAGCTATGAATAAATGCAACACAATATCTAATCTAAAAACCTAACTTTGATTGCCCTTTCCATCTCTTTTAAACAGACAGTGTTGCCCAAATTGGCTTTCAAGTCTCTATGTAGCCAAAGAGAGACTTGAACTCGTGGTTCTTCTATCTCCACTCTCATGAATTTTAGAATTCTGTGCTTGGGCTACAAGACCTGATTTATGCTGTTCTGGCGATCTACCCCAGGGCCTCATTTGTGCTAGGCAAGCACTCTATCGATTGAGCCCCAGCCCTAACCCTATTAGTTTTTTTCTTTATAAATTCTACTTGCCTTTACAATTAAAACAACTGTAGAATATTTAAATATCTCATACAATTTGACTACTAATCACAGTTAAGACTCTCCTTTGATACAGAAAAAAAAAATCATGCTGAATGGGAAAGAATATATCTGGAGACATAAAACCCATTAAAACATTAAGTAAAATCAGGATCAATCAATTTTGCAGGCAACAAAAATGGTTAATAATTTGTTTCAATGATGAAGATTTATCTAATGTTATTTGTTTTTTGTTTTAAAAGTAAATAAAAATGAAAAATGTACATACTCAGTCATTAATCCATTTTTTGTTCTTTGTCTATCATTTTTTGGGTAAACCAAGAAAATATTTTATGTGATGAATATTGTTGTGTAGACTTAATTGTTATATATAATGGGACAACATTTTATTATAAAATTTTGTTTGCCCTTTCTGAAGCTGAACTCTCCTCTGTACCAAATATCTTTCTGTTAGTTTTAAATCTTGCTGGAAACAATAGTGTTTTCTTTTTAAATTTTATGTGTTATTCTTATTTTTATTATATTTGTGTTTTAATTTTTACACATCAGCCATGGGTTCCCCTGTTCTCCCCACTCCCGCCCCCTCCTCAACCATCCTCCCCTCTCATCCCCTCCATTCCCATCTCCTCCAGGGCCAAGACTTCCCTGGGGATTCATTTAAACCTGATGGATTCAGTACAGGCAGGTCCAGTCCCATCTTTCCAGGCTGAGCAAAGTGTCCCTGTGTAAGCCCAAGGTTCCAAACAGCCAGCTCATACACTAAGGACAGGTCCCAGTCCCATAGCCTGGATGCCTCCCAAGCAATTCAAGCTATTCAATTGGCTCACTTATCCAGAGGGCTGATCCAGCAGGAGGCTCCACAGCCTTTGGTTCATAATTTATGTGCTTCCATTTGTTTGGCTATTTGTCCCTGTGCCTCTCCAATCTTGGTCTCAACAATTCAAACTCTTACAGTCCCTCCTCTTTTTGACAATTGGACTCCTGGAGCTACACCGGGGGCCTGGCTGAAGATCTCTGCATCCACTTCCATCAGTTATTGGATGAGAGTTCCAGCATGACTATTAGGGTGTTTGGCCATCTGATCACCAGACTAGGTCAGATCAGGCTTTCTCTTGACCATTGCCAGCAGTCTACAGAGGATGTATCATTGTGGATTTCTGGGGACCTCTCCAGCACTCTGCCTCTTCCTGTTCTCATGTGGTCATCATTTATAATGGTCTGTTATTCCTTGTTCTCCCTTTCTGTTCTTGATCCAGCTGGGATCTCCTGCTCCCCTAAGCTTTCTTTCCCTTGAACCTTGCCCTTCATTACTCCCACTGTCATCTAGGTTGTTCATGTAGATCTCATCCATTTCTCTGTCATTGGGCGATCCCTGTGTCTTTCCTAGGGTCCCGTTTCCTAGGTAGCCTCCCTTGTGTTGTGTAGCAGTCTAGTGGTCTATGTTTTACATCTAGTATCCTCCTATGAGTGAGTACATACCATGTTTGTCTTTCTGAGTCTTGGTTACCTCACTCTGGATGATTTTTTCCAGATCCATCCATTTGCCTGCAAATCTCATGATGTCATTGTTTTTCTCTGCTGAGTAGAACTCCATTGTATATATGTACCATATTTTCTTAATCCATTCTTTAGTTGAAGGGCATCTAGGTTGTTTCCAGGTTCTGCCTATTACAAACAATGCTGAAATGAACATAGCTGAGCCAATGCCCTTGTGGTATGATTGAGCATTCCTTGGGTATATGCCCAAGAGTACTACAGCTGGGTCTTGGGAGAGATGGATTCCCAATTTTCTAAGGAAGCACCATATTGATTTCCAAAGTGGCTGTACAAACTTGCATTCCCACCAGCAGTGGAGGAGAGTTCCCCTTGCTCCACATCCTCTCCAGCATAAGCTGTCTTCTGTGTTTTTGATCTTAGCCATTCTGACAGGTATAAGGTGGTATCTGAGAGTCATTTTGATTTGCATTTCCCGGGATGTTGAGCAATTTCTTAAATGTCTTTCAGCCATTTGAACTTCCTCTGTTGAGAATTTTCTGTTTAGTTCTATAGCCCATTTCTTAATTGGACTGTTGGGCATTTTGATGTCTAATTTCTTGAGTTCTTTATATATTCTGGCTATCAGCCCTCTGTCAGATGTGGGGTTGGTGAAGACCTTTTCCCATTCTGTAGGCTGTCGCTTTGTCTTGTTGACTGTGTCCTTTGTGCTACAAAAGCTTCTCAGTTTCAACAGGTCTCAGTGTCTGTGCTACTGGTGTTATATTTAGAAAGTGATCTCTGGTGCCAATATGTTCAAGACTACTTCCTAATTTCTCTTCTATCAGGGTCAGAGTAACTGGATTTATGTTGAGGTCTTTGATCCACTTGGACTTAAGTTTTGTGTGTGGTGACAGATAAGGGTCTATTTGCAACCTTCTACACATTGACATCCAGTTATGCCACCACCATTTGTTGAAGATGCTTTCTTTTTTCCGTTGTACATTTTTGGCTTCTTGGTCAAAAATTGTATGTTCATAGGTGTGCGGGTTATTGTCAGGGTCTTCAATTTGATTCCATTGGTCCACATGTTGATTTTTATGCCAGTACCAAGCTGTTTTTATTACTGAAGCTCTATAGTAGAGCTTGAGGTCAGGGATCATGATGCCTCCAGAGGTTTTTTTGTTGTACAGGATTCTTTTGGCTATCCTGGGTTTTTAGTTTTTCCATATGAAGTTGAGTATTATTCTTTCCCAGATCTGTGAAGAATTGTGTTGGTAATTTGATGGGGATTGTGTTGAATCTGTAGATTGCTTTTGGTAAGATCGCCATTTTTACCATGTTAATCCTGCCTATGCATGAGCATGGGAGTTCTTTCCATTTTCTGACATCTTCTTCAATTTCTTTTTTCAGGGACTTAAAGTTCTTATCTTATAGGTCCTTCACATGCTTAGTTAGAGTAACTCCAAGGTATTTTATATCATTTGTGGCTATTGTAAAGGGTGATGTATCTCTGATTTCCTTCTCAGCCTGTTTATTGTATATAGGAGGGCTATTGAATTTTTAAGTTGATCTTGTATCCTGCTATGTTGCTGAAGGTTTTTATAAGCTGCATCAGTTCCTTGGTTGAATTTTTGGGGTCACTTATCATGTCATCTGCAAGTAGGGAAAGCTTGACTTCTTCCTTTCCAATTTGTATCCCTTTAATCTCCTTATGTTGTCTTATAGCTCTGGCTAGAACTTTAAGTACTATATTGAATAAGTAGGGGGAGAGGGGACAGCCTTGCCTTGTTCCTGATTTTAGTTTTATTGCTTTGAGTTTCTCTCCATTTAATTTGATGTTGGCTCTTGGCTTGCTGTAGATTGCCTTTATTATGTTTAGGTATGTTCCCTGTATTCCTGATTGCTCCAAGACGTTTGTCATAAAGGGGTGTTGGATTTTGTCAAATGACTTTTCTGCATCTAGTGAGATGATCATGTGGTTTTTTTCTTTGAGTTTGTTTATATGGTGTATTACATTGATGGGCTGTCGTATGTTGAACCACCCTTGCATCCCTGGGATGAAGCCTACTTGATCATGGTGGATAATTGTTTTGATGTGTTCTTTGAGTATGCTTGCCAGTATTTTATTGAGTATTTTTGCATCAATGTTCATGAGGGAGATTGGTCTGTAGTTCTCTTTCTTTGTTGCATCTTTGTTTGGTTTAGGAATCAGGGTAATTGTACCCTCATAGAAGGAGTTTGGTAATATTCCTTCTATTGTGTGGAACAATTTAAAGAGTATTGGTATTAAGTCTTCTTTGAAGATCTGGTAGAATTCTGCAGTGAAACCATCTGGTCCTGGGATTTTTTTGGTTGGGAGACTTTTAATGACTGATTCTATTTCCTATTCTATTTAAATGGTTTATCTGTTCTTGATTTAACTTAGGTATGTGGTACCTATCCAGAAAATTATCCATTTCTTTTAGGTTTTCCAGTTTTGTGGAGTAGAGGTTTTTGAAGTATGTCCTGATGATTCTCTGGATGTCCTCATTGTCTGTTGTTATGTCCCCTTTTTCTTTTCTGATTTTGTTAATTTGGATGCTCTCTCTCTCTGTCTTTTGGTTAGTTTGGATAAGGGCTTGTCTATCTTGTTGATCTTCTCAAAGAACCAACTCTTTGTTTCATTAATCCTTTGTATTGTTCTCTTTATTTCTATTTTATTGATTTCAGCTCTCAATTTGATAATTTCCTGGCATCTGTTCCTCCTGGGAGACTTTGCTTCTTCTTGTTCAAGAGCATTCAGGTGTGCTATCAAGTCACTAGCGTGAGATTTCTCCAGCTTCTTTATGTGGGCATTTAGTGCTATGAATTTCCCTCTTAGCACTGCTTTCATAGTGTCTCATAAGTTTGGGTATATGGTGTATTCATTTTCATTGATCTCTAGGAAGTTTTTAATTTCTTTCTTTATTTCTTCCTTAACCCATTGGTGATTCAGTTGAGCATTATTCAGTTTCCATGAGATTGTAGGATTTCTGTAGTTTTTTGGTTTTTGTTTTGTTGTTGTTGTTGAAATCTAACTTTAAACCATGGTGGTCCAATAGAACACAGGAGGTTATTCCAATTGTTTTGAATCTGTTGAGATTTGCTTTGTGGCCAAGTATGTGGTCGATTTTAGAGAAGGTTCCATGGGGTGCTGAGAAGAAGTTATATTCTTTTTTGTTCGGGTGGAATGTTCTGTAGATATCGATTAAGTCCATTTGAGTCATAACATCAGGTAAGACCATTATTTCTCTGTTAAGTTTCACTTTGGACGATGTGTCCAGAGGTAAAAGTGGGGTGTTGAAGTCTCCCACTATTAATGTGTGGGGTTTTATATGTGATTTAACCTTTAGTAATGTTTCTTTTACATATGTGGGTACCCTTGTGTTTGGGGCATAAATGTTCAGAATTGAGACTTCATCTTGGTGGATCTTTCCTGTGATGAGTATGTAATGTCCTTCATCATCTCTTTTGATTTATTTTAATTTGAAGTCTATTTTGCTGGATATTAGGATGGCTACACCAGCTTGCTTCTTAAGACCATTTGATTGGAAAGTCTTTTCCCAGCCTTTTATTCTTAGGAGGTGTCTATCTTTGAATTTGAGGTGTGTTTCTTGTATGCAGCAGAAAGATGGGTCCTGTTTTCATATGCATTCTGTTAGTCTGTGTCTTTTTATAGGTGAATTAAGTCCATTGATATTAAGGGATATTAATGACCAGTGATTGTTCATTCCTGTTATTATTTTTATTATTTGGTGGTAGTGTGTGTGTACTTCTCTTCTTTGGGGTTTACGGCTGTGGTGTTATCTATTGCCTGTGTTTTCATGGGTGTATCTGACTTCCTTAGGTTGGAATTTTCCTCTTAGTGCTTTCTGTAGGGCTGGGTTTGTGGATAAGTATTGTTTAAATCTGGTTTTGTCTTGGAAGATCTTTTTCACTCCATCTATGATGATTGAAAGTTTTGCTGGGTATATTAGTCTAGGCTGGCATCCATGGTCTCTTAGTGTCTGCATTATATCTGTCCATGTCCTTCTGGCTTTCAAAGTCTCCATTGAGAAATCAGGTGTTATTCTGATGGGTTTGCCTTTATAAGTCACTTGGCCTTTTTCCTTTGCTGCCCTTAATATTCTTTCTTTATTCTGTACGTTTAGTTGTTTAATTATTATGTGACAAGGGGACTTTTTTGGGGGGTCTAGTCTATTTTGTGTTTTATAGGCTTCTTGTATCTTCATAGGCATTTCCTTCTTTAAGTTGGGAAAGTTTTCTTCTATGATCTTGTTGAATATATTTTCTGTGCCTTTGAGTTGGCATTCTTCTCTTTCCTCTATTCCTTTTATTCGTAGGTTTGGTCTTTTCATGGTGTCCCAAATTTCTTGGACGTTTTGGGTCATGACTTTGTTGGTTTTAGTGTTTTCTTTGACTGATGAATCTATTTCTTCTAACGTATCTTCAACACCAGAGATCCCCTCTTCCATCTCTTGCATTCTGTTGGTTATACTTGCATCTGAAGTTCCTGTTTGTTTACTCAGATTTTCTATATCCAGCATTCCTTCTGCTAGTGTCGTCTTCATTTTTTCTATTTCCCTCTTCAGGTCTTGGACTGTTGCCCTCGTCTGTTTTATTGCTTTTTCATGATTTTCTTTCAGGGACTTATTGTTTTCTTCTGCTTTAATTGTCCTTTCATGTAGAATTTTATAGTGTTCTTCCCATTTTTTGTTTGTCTGTTCCTCCACTTTCTTTTTGATTTCTTTTATATAAGGCTCTAGCCTCTTCATGATGTTACTTATAAGGTTGTTTTCTTCTTCTTCTCCATTCCATGATGTTCAGGTCTAGCTGTTGGAGAAGGGCTAGGTTCTGGTGATGCTGTATTGCTCTTTATTTTGTTGGATGTACTTCTGCCTTGACATCTGCTCATCTCCCTGTGGATTTGTTCTTGGTCTTATCAGTGTAGTTGGTCCAGACAGAGCTGACAGATTTAGGGAGCCTCTCTCTGGGCTGGATGGGAGCTCTGGTCCAGATGAGAGTGCTGGCCGGATAGCAGCTGGGGGGCTGGACTCTGAGTCTCAGGAAGTCCCTGGGGTCTCCTTATCTTGTCCAGATGGGAGTTCCGGGACAGGATAGAAGCTCTGGTCCAGATGGGGGTTCTGGGGCACAATGGAATGCTGGAAGCTGGTCTCTAAGTCTCTGGAAGTAGCTGGGGTCCCCGGCAGATGGGTGTGGGAGCAAGGCGTTGAGGTTGTAGTGTCCACCAGAGGGTCTCTCTGGTCCAGATGAGAGTTCCAGGGTGGATGGGAGCTGGGGGCTGGTCTCTAGTCTCAGGAAGTGGCTTGGGTCTCAGGCAAATAGGTGTGGGGGCAGAGTTTGGAGACTGCAGGGTCTACCTGCAGTCTTGGAAAAGGGGAGCCTTCCCACAGGGCCCACCAAATGGCCAGAAACTGGGGCCAATTGGGCAGGTCCTCCCAAAATGGCTAGTGCCATGGGTGGGACTCAGTGGTGGTTGCCTCTCTGACTATAACCCCAGGCACTCACCTCTGGTCCAGATGGGAGTTTGTATGGGAGCTGGGGGCTGGTCTCTGAGTTTCAGGAAGTGGCTGGGGTCTTGGGCAGATGTGTATGGGGGCAGGGCATGGAGGTTGTAGGGTTCACCAGAGGGTCTTGGAGAGGGGTAACCTTCCTGGTTGGGATGGGGGGGTCCTGCCCTATTGCCAGAACCTGGGGCCCATTTGGGCATGTCTTCCCTGGAGTGGCTGGTGTCCCAGGCTGGGACCTAGGTGCAGGCCTCTCTGGGTGTGACCCCCGGCACTTACCTCTGGTCCAGGTGGGAGTTCCAGGGCTGGATGGAAGGTGGGGGCTGGTCTCTGAGTCTCAGGAAGTGGCTGGGGTTTTGGGCAAATGGGTGTGGGGTCAGGGTGTGGAGACTGCAGGGTCTGCCTACAGTCTTGGAAAAGGGGAGCCTTCCTGCAGGCCCGTCGATTGGCCAGAACCTGGGGGTTATGTGTTATTCTTGTTCAACTATTTTTTGATCAAATTGCTAAATACTGTTTTACATCATTATTGTAGTCAGTATGCATGTTGGGTTTATATCTGTATTATATTATATATTATATATGCACAAAACACATAGAGCATACATGTTCATATGTATATGAACACACATACCTATCGTATGCTGTTCCTGGGGTTCGCTGATCAACAAACCCAGTTTAATCAGTGAGCTACAGGTTCAATGAGAGAGCCTGTTTCAAAAACCAAAGCTTCTAAGAAATGATGACACCTGATGTTGACCTCTCATCTCCACACATACACCCACACACCCATATGCATACTCACATATACATCCATCCCCCCAAAAAAATAATCATATGTTATGCAAAGCACACATATGCATGCACACAACTGAATACATATCCTTCCTATTGCTCCTGGATTTGGTTGAACACTTATAATTTCTTTGTTTTGTTTTTTAGTTATTGAAACATTGTCTTGCTGTGTAGCACAGGCTGGCTTTGAATTTGCAGTCCCCCTGATCTTCCTGCCTCCATCTCTTCTGATTTGAGATTCTAGATATAAGCCACCATGCTGCCTTAAATATTGGTTTTAAATGAGAAATGTTATGTATTTTATATTCATCTGATTTTTTTTCCAGAAACCAGGTGCTGAACCTCCAGAAGAAGATGAAGCCATGAAAAGAGTTGATCCTCTACATCAGCTCATTCTTCTATTCAGCCGCACGGCCTTAACAGAGAAATGGTATGGTGGGAAGGGTTAATAGCAGACTTAGGAGATGCTGATAAAGAAATCCACATCTAAGTCTTATCTGTCATTTATTTATGTCTCCGTTACATCCTTTTCTTGTCTAGAGAGGAAGTAATTCACCAGTGTGATCTGTCTGACATAAACCCATAGATCAGCATCGTTTCTTGTGTGTGTGTGTGTGTGTGTGTGTGTGTGTGTGTGTGTGTGGCGGGATCTTTAAACCCTATCAGTGAGCATCTGTGAAGATAGCTCAGTTAGTAAGGTGCTTGCCTTGTAATCATTAGAACCTGCGCTCTAGCCCATAACTCACATCAAAAGCCAGACATGGTGGTGAAACCCAGCACTGGCGAAGGAGAAACCGGCTGATTCCTAGGGTTCGCTGGTCAAACCTGGTCTACTCAGTGAGCTCCGGGTTCAGTGAGAGAGCCTGTCTCAAAAGCCGAAGTGGATGGCTTCTAAGAAAGGATGATACCTGAGGTTGACCTCTGACTTCCACACACACACCCATACATGTGTATGTATTTCTCACATATTCCCCCTCAAAACAAAACAAAACAAAACAAAACAAAACAAAAAACAACAACAAAAAACCACTAACAAGGAATTCCATTTTTTTTTTTTAAACTCTGTATTAGGCTGATTTTATTGATTCTGAATCTTACAAGAGGTTTTCTCCAATACTGTCATTGTGAATAAAACAAAATAACTCATAGAAAGTGAAATCCATCACTGAGAATGCATAGAAACTAGTGAGAGTGACCCTCAGCATCCCTTTAGAGAGTATCTTCCACTTAAGGAGGCTTAGGAAGCCATTAAGTACTGGGTGAGGCCTTTGGTAGCATCTCTTAGATCTGTTTCAAGGATATTTCCCACTTTTCTTGCCTTCACTCTCGGTCCTACAAATGCACCTGAAGCTTCAGAGAGCAAACTCCTGTAGAGTCACATGACAAATTCAACCTCAGAAGCTGCAATGAAGGTGCCCTGGCTCCTTCTGCCTACTGTGGACACTGGAGGGTGTTGGCTCTGTGGGTGGGACATGGTAGAGGTTGTAGAACCTTTGGCTGATTTCCTGCCCTTGGCCCCAGGCCTTATTCTTTCTCTTCAGACCCTAGGAGATCATTTAATTATCAGCACATCCATATAAGTTTTCTCATAGATCTGAAAGCACCATGTGGCCTCTGCATGCCACAACAATCTGTATCTATCTCTCTTTCCTAACATCAATTCTGGTCCATCCTTTCACTCATGTTTTCTCTCTATTATTATTCCCCACTAACAAAACCATCTCATCCTGTAAGCATAGAACAACTTTCTCTCTGGCCTGGTCAGGTAATAAGATATTTCTCATAAGTGAAGTTGGGACCTGTTATAATATGTTTGTGAATGTTAGGCATTTTTGATAGAAACTTAGATGTTCATGTAGTACTAGTTTTCATACTTCTTTAGAAAAAGAACCATGAACATATTTTGTCCTGTTCTGAATTTTTAGTCATTGTCTTTGCCGTGTTATTATTTTTAACTGTGACATTTGAACTTGCTGAGTCTTTCATTAGATGTCAAATATCACTTCGCTG
The DNA here is from genome assembly GCF_903995425.1 of Onychomys torridus. NCBI lineage: Eukaryota > Metazoa > Chordata > Mammalia > Rodentia > Cricetidae > Onychomys > Onychomys torridus. The sequence continues at coordinate 56,373,970 of NC_050447.1, forward strand.
TCAAAAGCCCTGTGCCACTTAAGTTTGCTTTTGTTTTCTTCACATTTTGTAGTTTGAAGAAAATTTTTTATTCCTTTATGTACATTTGCATGTATGCAATAGACCAGCTTTGGTCTCACACTTGACGGACTCTGCTATAAGGTCATGGCCAGGGGGTGGGGTGTAGCTGCTGAAGCCCTTGATGGCCTTTGCTTTCTGATTGTAAAATGGTTTGTTTGTAGATGCTTACCATTGCCTAAATTTTGTGTTCATTTAACTGTCAAAGCAGGATATGTGTTGAAAAACAGCAGTTACTTTATATAGGGTGGTTTCTCTACATATGACATGCCTTCTACTTAACAAGTGCTCTTTCCCCCTTGGTTTCCTAGCAAACTGGAGGAAGACTTTCTATATATGGCATATGCGGATATTATGGCAAAGGTAAATATAACTTTATTGATTTTTAATATTTAATAAAACTAAACTATTTTTTATTTGTCAAAGGGTAAGAATCTGCATAAAAGATATTGTTAAATCTTAGAATCATGAAGTGTGTAGATCCCAACATGGCAATGATTTCAGGAATTTCTGCTCTGACTTCCTGGATCGTCCAAGATCATTTTCTATTTAACACTTTATGAATGGGGAATGCGCTAGTTTCCCATACATTCTTTCATTTAGCTCACATTCATTAGACAGCAAGACCCAGAAGACAACATGATGAAAAACAAACGAAACACTTATGCATTGTATACTTGTAGAGTTTAACATCTGATGGGGGCAACAGGAGTAAAAGACAGGGCTGGAGACATGGTTCAGCAGTTAGGCTCCCTTGCTGTTCTTCCAGGGGTCCTGAGTTCAGTCCCCAGTCCCCACATCTATCAGGCAGCTCACAACCACCTGTAACTCTAGCTTTACAGGATCCAGCACCTACTCTGCCCTCTATAGCACCAGCATGCACACACGCCCATATATTCATACACACACGCCCATATATTCATACACACACGCCCATATATTCATACACACATACATATGAATAAAAGATAAAGTAAGTCTTTATAAAGTTGAAACACTTATTTAAAACTACTAATTAGGGGGTTAGAAATATGGCTCCATGGTTAAGAGCACTTGCTGTTCCTGCTGAAGTCTGGAGTTCAGTTCCCAGCACCCATTTTAGATGGTTCACAACTATCCATAACTTCAGCTTCAGGTTATCTAACACCCTCTTCTGGCTTCCAGGGGTATCTTCATACATGTGGTATGCACACATGTAGATACACACACACACACACACACACACACACACACACACACACACATAATACCTAGTAATTAAATAGTAGAGAAACTATTGAGGGTATTGTGGATAAGTTACTTAGACTGTGGTGAGGTTTCTTAAAAATCCTTAACTGTAGAAGGCTGGTATTAAATAAAGTAGCAGTATTTGCTGTTATTTTATCTATTTCAGCAAGAATAGATAGATAGAAAACAAGAGTCTCATTTGTTTTGAGATTCCTTGCGTGTCATGCTGCGAGGAGAGCCCCAGAAAAATGACAGGTCTTGAGTGAAAAGAGATGACAGATCAACTCCTAGACATGTCAAGGATGACCATGAGAATTTCATGTGGAAGTACATTCCAGTTTGATATGAAAGGTAACCCACAGACACATGCAATTCAACACTTGGTCCTCAGAGGGTATTGTTTTTTGACAAGGCTGTGGAATCTTGTGGGCAGAAGGTATGGATGTAGAGGTGGGTCACTGAAGGGTTTTCCTTGGAAGATTGTCAGCTGACCTGCTTCTTGTCCATACTTTCTTGCTTTCTGTCTTTTGCTGTGATGTAACTAGCAGCCTTATATTCCTATTGCCATTGGCAGGAGTGGTCCTGTCATCACTTTGCCTTCCATACCCTTGAGCCAAAACAAACCTCTTCCTTAAGTGGCTTCTGTCAGCTATTCGATCCCAGCAGCGGTAACAGTAACTAGTATAAGATGTTAAACAGATGATTGGGCATGCATATCTTGAGTCTGGTATCTCAGGTTGCCTTCTAAGTACTCTCTTCTGATTCATCAGAATTAGATATCAGCAAATCAGTGGGTGTCAGTGACCTCACTCTTGAGAGAAAGCAGCAGATGCAAGCTTATGATAGAGTCCTAAAGAACAGAGAGAAACTAAGAATGACTAGAAAACAAGGAAGGGAGAGAGCTTTAATGTGAGCTTATAGAGGAGTAAATCTGTGTTCACATTTGCCTGGGGCTGGGAGTCTGAACAAGGGAAGCATTGACAACATCTGTAGGTGTGGTGAAAAGCTCAGAGGATTCAGGAGATGAAGAGGGGAGGAAGAAGGCCCAGACTGGGGGAAATGAGTATAACTCAAATGTGGGAGGGAGTGGAGCATTTCTTTTTCTTTTCTCTTTAAATTTTATTTATCTTCAGGGCTGTGAGTTGACCCCACAGCCTCCTCCTGTATACAAGGAAAATGCTTGGGCTCCTGAGCTAGATTCCCATTTTGAGACTGTCACAACTGTCCCAAGCCTGTTCACACACCCACATTCCCTTCGCATACTTTATTCACAAGTCCAAATAGAAAAAGTAAAGTTTCACTCAGGTTTGCTGAAATTCTCAGAGATCATGAGAAGCCCTTTTAGAATTTAACTTGGTGTTGGGAGGGGTTCTCATTTGGTACCCTCTCTTCCATCTCTGTCTTTGTGCTCAAAGCACCATGTCTCCTTCAGTTGCAAGTGTTTGTCCAATGTGTGACACATACTTTACTGTTTGTTTCTATGTACCACATAAGTTACTGAACACTTAACAAATGTAAGAAACACTATAGACCAGTGGGCAGGATCTAATGTCAATGGGCAGAGAGTTTCTTCCCACCATAGGCATTGGTTAATGACCAGCTCCTTTTGATCACACTGTATTCCAAATTCCTAGCTGTGATTTATTAAATGCAGATTGCTTTCATATAGTTTTCCCAGGTGGTAGATATTTATATTAATCCATATTATTCCCTTAAGAACCCACATGGTTTTTCTTATGGTCAATATGAAGAAGAGGAGACATAGAAAGAAGTAACTTGCCAAGTCAGAGTAGTTATTGACTGGCAGCATCAGGATCAAACCAAGGCCTCTGCCGCCTGAGTTTATGCCTCCACCTCCTCCCCTCCTCCCTTTGAGTCCTATTCCTGGCCACCATCTCCCTCTGCCACATCTACCTACAGCAGTCTGGGCCATGAGAATTAGCTAAGCCTATGATGGTGTCTCTGTAGAATGGAAGTTGTGTGTGTTTTGTGTGTAAATAATAATCTTAACAAAAATTTACTTCCTTCCTTGGGTGAAGTATGATAAAAATGAACTTAAAGGCATTAGAAGAATCTTGTTAATGCGACTCATTACTGTAATCAATGCATACTGCTTTGTGTTAATTTTAAATAACAGCCATGGCATGCATCTCTGTTAGTTAATGCATGCAATGGCAGGCTACAAAAGCGAGCATGGTTCCCTGTATTAAAGGTTTGCACTTGGGTTGGAATGAGCCAAGTGCACAGACAAGTAGTTGGTTAAGTAAGTGTGAGAACCTTCATATAAACCACATAGTAACCTCTGTTGGGGATGAAATTGACTATTTATTCTTTGAATTTTGCATAGGGAAAATCTTGTAAATAAAATATAGCTTTATTTTGGCTCACCAATTCACTGATGGTGTCGTGTAAGTTTTATATCTACTCAGTTTCAATAGTGCTCATGAAACATTAATACAAATCACTTGGAGTTTAGGTGAAACAAACATTTTACATTTTCTACCTCATCATAGTCTCCTCTACTTTTTTTCTCTCTCAAATCAGAGTTGTCACGATGAGGAGGATGATGATGGTGAAGAAGAAGTGAAGAGCTTTGAAGTAAGATGGATCTTTCTAGAACTGCTTTTTCTCCATTTGGAGACATTGTTTCATAGCTTGTAATGGACTTTTATGTTTCTTGCTTCATGGCTTATTGCAGCTTATTGTGTCCAGGAACTGCATGTCAGAGCTGGATGGACAGACCTGAGTCCTAATGTTTGCTAAGATAAGAGCAAGGAGGACAGAGCAGTTGAATACTCCAGTAAAGCCCATATGTCCAGAATGAGTGCACCTGGCAGCCCACAGAGATGAGACCACTTCAAATTACTTGCATCTTAGGGATGCTGTAGTCTGTAATTGCCAATAGACACATGAGGAAAATACCTATTGAAGAGCAACATGGCATCAAGTTTTTAATGATTCCATTGGTTTTGGACATTTTCTTTTCTGAATCAATTGGACTCCTAACTTCTGCCCAATTAGGTCACTCATTCAGTACACATATGTAAGTGGTTGCCATGGTGCAGTTTGCTTGCATGAAGTAGAGGCGCATCTTTTCTAGGATAGATTCCATTTCATGATTATTTTCTCAAGCATTCTCAACCTTTAAACATTTGCCTATGATTTGAATTACTGCTTAATGTTAATTAGCATTAAAGAAAGTTCATTTCATTCCCTACTTTGCTTATAGTGTACTTTTGCTTCTTTAGGAGACTAGCTAGCTGTTATTAACTATCAGTTTCTGATTTACTGCATTTTTAAAAAAGAGAAATAAACTAGAAGAAAATGGAGAGTAGATTTTTCCTATTAGTTACATATATGGACTTTGAGCTAGAAGTCTGGAAAAATATAAGTAGCCAGCAATGAGTCCTTAGTTCATGGTGGAAACATAGCACACAGAAACAAGGAATGAACTGAGGCTATTCCATGACACTTCCAGAAATAACTAATGTGACCATCTCTGCAGCATTGAAGTCAGTGTATTAAAAAACAAAACAAAACAAAACAACAACATAATTTGAATATGACCCATGACTATTGCTGGCTGAGCAAAATGCCCCAAGTTTAATTTCCTGTCCAATTCTTGCTAACACACATGAGTTCTAGTCTTAAGTCCATCCTTCCTGTAAGGGGACAGGTAATTTAGAGCAGTCCATAGGCAGCAAATGATACTGTTTTCCTTTGCGGGTTATCCATTGTCTCCAGAGCAGCTGTTTATTGCTATTTTGCTTCTTGTCCTCATCCTTCCTTAAGGTCACAGGATCCCAACGCAGCAAGGTAAAGACATGTGTATGTGTGTATCTGTCTGGGTCTGAGTTTCAGTTTCTTGTGGCATTTACATGTATTAGACCCAAAGTCTTGGACTCTTTTGTAAGAAAAGATCTTTAGAACCATTTTGAGAGTTTGTAGTGCTTAGTATCCCTTCCTTGGTTTACTCTGTCTTGCCATTTAAATGACTCATGATTTGAAATTGTATCCTCCATGATAACACTGAGCTGCATACTGTGCTGGATGAGTTTGGCCTTTTAGTGGATAAACATATAACTAGAGACTGTCCCATATAGGAAGGGCCTGGGCCTCATCACTTTGAATGTTACTCATACCTGTTTCATTACGTAAAACAGACATGGTAAATGGTATTACTGGTGAGATTAGTGAGGTTGGCTTTTTCTTTTCTTTTTTCTTTTTCCTTTTCCTGTTCCTTTAATTGGCACCTGGGGTATAGGCATCATAATTTTAACACTGATTTTTGGCACTTCATTAAAAGAAAAGGACTCTGGATGACTATTTCTGCCTCTTGGCATTTTAAATATTTCATCTGGAAATTCTGAAAATAGAAGACATTTTGACCTAGAATTACAAGATTTTTTTTTGTATATTTTATGTGAAGTTTGAATTTTATTTTCATGAGGTCATTTTTGCAGGAAAGTTGATCATAAATACTCTGGGTAGGCAATGCTCTTAATGGCTTTATTTTTTTCAGTGACTGTTATGAAGACTCTATTTAGAAGAAACAAATTGCAATGTTTTAGCTGACTATAATATATTGTTCTTATTACATATCTGGATCATTGTAATCTTATAAATCCAAGTGAATAATAGTTCAGCTCCAATCTAATAGACACCATGGTCCATGACATATAGTGGACATCAAACTTAAAAACAAAGTAAGCTTCATGGGCTGGAGAGATGGCTCAGCTGTTAAAGGCTAGGCTCACAAACAAAAACAAAGTAAGCTTCTATAATAGATAATAGTGGCTCTAATAATAACTTCTTACATTTTGATTTTCACCTTAGGTAGAAACATTAACCAAACACTCGGTTTCCTGGCTAGCACAGGCATTTATGACCAAGAGTCCACTGATAGGTACATCAGGAGGAGTGGATGGAGCAGGATGAGGAGTGTCTATAGCCAGAAAAATTACTTGGAAGATTAGAATTTTAGGAATCTAAAAACCAATGGAATTGATTTACAAGTCTAAACTTAGAGGCTTTGGAGATGTTCCTGGGAAGGGCTAACATGACAAATGTCATGTACAGAGTGTAGGATATGGGTCAAACTGGGGAGAAGAATCAGCCATAGAACAGAGCTAGGGCAGAGAGAAAAGAAGGCTGCCTTTAGGTTTAGAGTGATGGTCAAATTCATCTGATGGTGATACCTGACTGTTAATCCCCAAATGGGAGAAATGGGCCAGCAGCTTTGATTAGCTCAGCCCAAGACAAAATTCTAAAGCTCTTATAAGTTGCCACACATTCATAAGTAAATCAGTAGGCTATGTTTGGGGATTTTCAATTCCATACTAGTAGTTTTATGATTTTTATGTGATTTGGGAGATATATGCTTAATTCAGTAACATGCTATTCTTTGCAAAATGCATGCTATACTAGTGTTATTACATTTTTCAGAGTTTAAAAAAAGTTATATGCAACCCATCACTTATGAACACCATTTACTCTGAGGTTGACTGTGTGAGGCTACCAAAAATAGGGAAAAATTCTTAAACAGACAACTGTTTACTCTCCTTATCCATTTAGTGATCCATCAGACTGTTTACATGGAGATGTCTGGTTGGTTGACAGGATTTCTGTGAAATATAATTGTGGAAATTTTCTTGTAAGTCATAGTGACTAAAATATTATTTGCCAGTTTCAATAACTCAGAGAATAAATTATGTCACATAAGCTTGGAAAGAACACAAAAGTGAGATATGAATTTTATCCCAGTCCCTGGTGGGTTGTTAAAGCTGGCCATAGTTTCTATTCAGGTTCTTTGTAGCATATTTAGCAAAGACATCAAGAAGAGCACAGAAATAGCTACGCTAAGAAATGTGATGTTACAAGAAAATTTCCCAATGGCTATACAAAAAAATTTTAAAAATCACAGAAAATAGGAAATGGGGACCAAAGTGTCCTCCAGTTCTCTTCTCTTTTCATCATCTGTGTGTTTTATTGGTATGATCCTGCTGAAGCTCACCTGGTTTAACTATCAAGTTTAACTGTCACTTCCCTACTTCCTCTATAGTATAATACAAAACTGTTGGCTTTCCTCATTTAGTACCACAATAGCAAACTTAATTATTCTTTTTTAGATTTGTGGGTACTTCAGTATTAAAGTAATAAAAAGGGCAATTAAATGTTAGAAAGTGGCCAGTATTAACTGAAAAGGGAGAAATATTTTTTTTCAGGTACTCAGCAAGTCAACTATTATAGCTGAATTTTTATTTACCTTTTGAGATTTATCAAACTCCATGGAAACATTATTCAGATGGCTGGCTGCTCTGTTGCTCCCGTCAAGCAATTGAGTGATATGACTTTAAAATAATCTTGACTTGAAATCTGGCTCATTGGTTAAGAGGGCAGGCATACTGCTCCTCTTACTGCAGAGGACCCAAGTTAGGTTCCCAGCATCCACATAGGGCAGTTCATGACCACTTGTAACTTCAGATCTGGGGTATCCAATGCCCTCTTCTGTTCTCCATGAGCATATCACTCATGTGCACATGATTGAAAATAAAATCTTCATTTGCAAAGATCATTCACTAAGCACATTTTTTTGTGGAATATTAAGGTTATAAAATACATGTAGCAGGAATCTTAAATGGTCTTATTAATAAAATCAAATCTGAGGCCAGTTACTGGGGTGCATGCTGGAAGACCAGAGAAGCAGAACAAGCCACAGCTTCCTCACCTTGACATTTCCTCAGCTGATCTCTTTCCTCAGACTAGAAGCCTATGAGTCCTTACCCAAATTAATCTTAGCTGAACTGTTGCTCCAAAGCCTAAAAACTTAACCAGCCAAATGCTTCTAGTTTCTGGTATTCATGCCTTATATATCTTTCTCTTTCTGCTCTCACTCCCTGGGATTAAAGACTCACTTTCTGGGATTAAAGGCGTGTATCACCATGCCTGGCTGTATCCTTGAACAGATGGATTTCTGCCTCTGGAATGCTAGGATTAAAGGCATGTGCTACCACTGCCTATCTTTTATGTTTAATATTGTGACTGTTCTGTCTCTGACCCCAGATAAGTTTATTAGGGTGCACAATATTTTGGGGAACACAATACCACCACATTTCCCCTTTTTTGTCTAAAAATTTTAAAAAGCTTATAACTAATACAAGAAAAACTATCCAATAACTATAAACAATATATATATATATATATATATATATATATATATATATAGTAAAAAATTACATTAACAATGTCTAGTCCATTAACAAATACAGTTTTATAAACCACTGAAAATCTAAGTTAGTGACAGTGGAATGGTAAGTGAGAAGGGCAGAACATGGGCTTCTCTTCTGACTGTCTTTCTCACATGATAAATAAGTTGCATCCCTTTTTCTGAGTTCCAATTCAGATATAAATTTTCTCAGGTATCACTGAGGTACTATTATTATTTTTTTTGTAGTTTAGATTCAGGACAATTTCTTGAGTCTTAAGTATTAAATTTACCTGTGGCTGAGCTGGAAGTCTGGTAAGGGTTTAGGGAGTTTTGCATGTTTTTCTCTGGATGTGCCTCAGATGTAGCTAAAGATATGCCTTTTGTGAATCAATGCCCATGGTTCAAACCATGACACAAAGGCTGGAGGAATCAGTTTAGAGCCAAACTGTCTAATGGCCCGGATAATATATAGCACCTCTCAGTGATAATAAAACATATTGCTAGAACGCCCTAAAGGTTTAATTTTGAAGAACTCCATTTTTTCATAGTTTTGAAAAACTGAATTGGATACAAGATGTTCTGCCCCAAGTAACTACATAATTTGAACTCTGATTGGGTTTACTTACCAATAAGAACTATGAAATATCTAAGAGTCAGACACAGAATTATAATTATAAAATGTTGATCTAGCAATTACTTTATCAAGAAAACTGGAAATCTTTAACTCCCACCATGGAAGCCTCACACATCTAGAATACAGACTAAAGCATCACAAATGAATCTTAGAGAGCCAGGGACTGAGGAGTTTGATGGAACACTGATGTAGTCTGTCAATTTCATTTATATTTATCAACCTGGTGATCCCATACAGTGTGTTGCTAGCTCAGGTTTCTTGGTAAACAGAAACCATAAGCTGTGTGCTAACATGTCATTTGGGTTGAAAGTTTCACAATTCCAGGGAAATAAGAATTAGAGAAAGGGAGAAATAATAGAAGGAAGAAAGAAAATACAAGAAGTAACCATAGCTACTGAACAGTACCATTGCTGTTTAGTGGTGGGGGTGCCTCCAAAGAGGCCATGTGCATATGGGTCAGTGGCATCCTGTAGCATGGGAAAAAAGATGAGTGTCTCCAATGTTGTTTTGGTAAGAGAAGTTCATTTCTCCTTGCCTCCTGGTATTCACTGGTTCTTACAGCCAACCCCCAGAAAGCCAGATTCCTGTTTGCCCCAGCTTGTCCAGAGTCCAGCACTGAGGCCTGACCATCTCCATCATGAAGGAGTTTCCTTGGTGTAGGCTTGCAGTGTTAGCATCCAGATTTTATCATCACAGTCACTTATAGAGCCTTCAGGGCTCAGGATCAAGTCCAAAGTTTTGAGAGTGGAGTTATTAGGAGGATGTGGAATGCTAACCTTCATAAGAGAAACTGGGAGATATAGGCTTTTACACTTTATATAACTCATGTACTTAAAGTTAGAATGTTTTCATATTACAGTAATTTGACTTCATGTCTTAGCTTTTTTTTTTTCTGTTGACCTTTTTTATTTTTTTATTATTAAATATATTTATTTATTAAAATTTTTCCATTTTACATATCAACCCCAGTTCCTCCTCTCTCCCCTTCTCCCACCTCCTCACCTCCCTTCCACTCTACCCCATCCACTCCTCAGAGTGAGTAAGGCCTCCCATGGTAGTCAACAAAGTCTGGCATACCAAGTTGAAGGAGAGCCTAGCCCCTCCCTATTGTATCAAGGCTGAGCAAGGTATCCCACCACAGGGAATGGGTTCCAAAAAGCCAGTTCATGCACCTGGGATAAGTTTTAGCCCTACTGCCAGGGACCCCACAAACAGATCAAGCCACATAACTGTCACCCACATTCAGCGGGCCTAGTTCTCAATAATTCTGTCAAGGTAATTATGGTGTGCCATCTGAGGATAGATATTAAGTGCATGCAAGGATGAAAGGAACATGTGCATCCCTAAGGTAACCTGTAGAAAATTCCTGCTCTAAGCTAAAGGGATACCCTCAATCAGGTACTGGGAGCTGCATTAAGAACAGCTATTTGTCCAGAATTAGTCTAGTTTAGAATTAAAAACCATACTTGAGAACTGAGAACAATGGAAACTCAAGTTATAGAGTTATGGTCTCTAAAAAAAATCAGATGATGAGTTGTGGGTCATTCAATGCTGAAGGTTTTTTTAACTCCCCATCTCCCACAAATTAATATGGCATCCCATACCTTCATGAAATATATATATATATATATATATATATATATATATATATATATATATTTACTCCATAGCTCTGATAAGAGCAACTTGTGGAAGGAAGGGTTTACTTTGTCTCACAGTTGAAGGGCACAATCTGTCACAAGGGGGCAGACATAGAAGCATGGTCACAATTCTGCTGGGCACATTGCATCTGCACTCAGGAAGCAGAAAGAGATAGATGCTGATACTCAGCTCGTTTTCTTCTTTTTATTTAGTTTGAGACCCCTACCCATGGATGGTGCTGTTTACATTCAGGGTGTGAATGTAGTTCTCTCCTCAGTTAAACCCTTTGGTAAACTTCCCAGAGACACATAAGCCTTTAGCTTGTCTTCTAAATCCTGTTAAGTTGACAGTGGAGATGAACCATCACATGATCTAACCATGGTTTTATATTCCTAGTGGTCAACATTTTCTCTTTTTGCCAGGCTTGGTCAGTAGAGAAAGGATTGTATGGTATTTTCTTTCTGTACTCAAGACATTTTAAAGAAAAGCAAGTAGGAGATGGAGGTAGTTTTAAATCAGTTTTGTGCTCAAAATAAGCCATGTTGGCTAAATCTTGTCAATTTGGTCTTGACTTTAGAATTGTCTTTCCCTAGTTTTTAATGGTCCATTAATGGAGCTTTTTGTGATAGAGAATAATTTCTACTGGCTAGACCTGCTAGAAAATGTTTCAACTGAGCTAGTTGTATTGTTTAACATTTGTTCTAAAATGGCTTTTAAAATGCTTAATCAAGGGGGAACATTATTCATCCCCAAATCCAGGTAGAAATGATATTGGAAGAAGACAACAGTGAGAACACACTGTGTAATAAATCTTGCCCTCAGAGGTGCCAGCACACCAGCTGGAACATCCAGTTCTGGCTCAGTGTTTCTCTTGTCTGTCTATGTTAGTGAGACTTTGACTTAACCTTTTATTTCAGCAAAATATGCTTTTAGTCATAACACATTTTTTCTTTTCTGTTTTTATCAGAGAGACATAGAAATTATGTCCATCCCATAGAGAGGTAGGATTTTGTGAAATTGCTGCAGGGTTTGCAAGTTCAGTCACAAAGAGAATGAAAGGTAGAAAGAAAATATCTAACAAACTACAGTGTACCATCTGATAATTATGATTTATATGTATTAATAGAATTCCAAAGTCCCATTTGGCCTTGTGCTGAAAGGAACTAAATATACTTCCACAATGCACTGGTTGTTTATCTTTCAAACTAGAAGATATCACTTGCAATATTTCAAATTATGATCATACCTACATGGTACTATGGTGTCACACTGTCTAATCCCATCTGGTATTCATTCAAATTTTCTGGAACACTTCCAAATTCCTGTACATCCAGTATAATATGCTAAGTATTTGCTGGTTTTATGGTTACAACAGGCTCCCATCCTCATATGGCTTTCTATTGGTAAACACTATATGAGTTTTTTTGTTAAGAAATTGGAAAGCATATATCAATAAATAAAGTTATATTCTTCTCTGCTTTTTGTTCTCAAATAACCATAAATTAGCTCTATAAAAATGTCAATCTAAAGCTGAAACACAACACAATTAGCTGCAGAATAGCACAAGATTCTCACTTATGGTGGTGGTTTTCTTTACTCTAATTTAGCTTGTTTGCATTATAAACCAATGTACCTCTCTGCTCTTCAACCCCTTTGTCTTTGTCCCCTGCTTTGTCCAACTGATCTCCTAGCTTTCATATTTTCTTTTAGTTGTTAGTAATTGTGAAACACTCCACCTCACCTTGTATTTTAAGATACCAAAGGATATTTGCAGTTGGAGCATGTCTGAATATTGAAACATTACCAAATGATGAGAGACATTTTAAAGAAGAATTCGGTTTCTGGAAACTTCTTTCTGTTTAGATTATAGCAGCCTTTTCATCCTATTTAAAGAGGAATTCATGACGATGTTATTGGAATCTTGGAATTACAGAGGAAAAAAATCCACACAACTAAATTTTTTGTTTTGCTTCATGGGCTGCAGATTGGTTAGGTGTGGCCTTTGCTTACCCCCATGTCTAGGCCACTGAGAAAATGCTTTTTTAGTTGTCTGCTCTTCTTTGCTGTCTTCAGGTTAAACTACACTCTCATCTCCATTTTTGGGGATGAGCTACTTTCTCTCTCAAGGATCAAGGAACAGTTGAAGTTCATTATTATTTCAATTCTCAGCTAAGGAAAAATCATCAAAGAACTGTGTCTATCTTTATTTCCTCTTCAGAAGCTTTTGTTTTTCCACCAGTGCAGAAGCTTGAGGGTCTCTTAAAGAAGACGAGTCACGTTGTCAGGAGCTGCAGTTACACAAGAAGGAAACATTCCTGATATCCTGTATTTCCATCAAGGCATGCAGTTTGATCAGGGGACTGGTTCATGACCTTAGTGGATCTTGAAAAGACACCAGTTTGGTTAGAACAGCAGAAAGCTGATGATTTTGGCAACCAGAATGTTTTGTCTCAAGGAACATATAGGCCATGGTGCTGCTTTTATTCTCTCGTCCTTTGTCACCAGGGAATAACTAAAGACAAAGCTGCAATGGTGTTTCTGTAAGAACCTTAGGGAAGTAAATGGAATCTGCAAGGTGCAGGGAACCTAAGATTCTGTGTCCCTGAGTAAGAGTTTTCAAAAGCCTACCTCAAATGCTGGACATGATGGAGCACACCTGGATTCCACGTCTTTAGTGAGTACAGGGAGGAGGATCTCAAGTTCCTGGGATGACTGTGCTATATATCAGAATACTGTATGAAAGAGTGAAAGAGAGAGAGACAGAGACAGAGAGACAGAGGAAAGAAGGAAGGAAGGAAGGAAGGAAGGAAGGAAGGAAGGAAGGAAGGAAGGAAGGATAAATAAAAAAAAAATTTCAAATTTGCAATTTTCCTAGGAAAGCTCACATGCAATTTGAAGGAAAAACAATTTCTTCCCATGCAATCCATCTTTCTGTCTTAGTTTTCTAATTTTATTTATTTTATGGCATGATAAAATATCTCAATGAGAAATTAAAATGATACACCTGGACGAAATTCTCAAGGACAATATACCAGAAAAAAACAAAAAAAACCCCATAATCCTACATGGATCAGAAGAGAAAGCCCCAAGCTCAGTGGAACCAAAAGAAAATTTGAAACCTTTCTTCATGAAGCAGGAGCCTTTGTTTGTTGTTGCTGTTGGTTGGTTTTGGTTTTGTGTGTTTGTTTTGCTTCTTTATCGGTATTTCTCAGTTGCCCAGTTGTTTTCCAATATTCTCAGTTTCTTCCAGAAATATTCATCACATATTGAAATTTAGTTGTCAGATATGAAAAATGAAAATGGTCTTTGTCTAGCGGGTATGTTTATAAGAGAAGGTGATTTGCTCTCCCTTCAACTCCCTGGTTTCCCTGAGCTCAAGTATGCAGTGTGATTTCATTGTTAAAGATAACAGTGTGAGCTTGATTAGGAGGTGTTTGAGCAGGTCTCTGAGCCAATCCACCTACTTTGGGACCACAAACAGCGGATGGTTGATTTTATTTTCATTGGTACTGGTCTCACTGTCCTCATTCCTCTCTGTGGCTTTCTGGGGATTATCTTTGTGGTTTTGGTAGAAGGATTTTTTTCCCCAACCTCTTGGCCTTTTTGGTTAGTGAAAGTGGCAGGGGACAGTTCTGCAGAGTGGAACTTCTTGTCTTTGTCTTCCTGAGAGTCTCTTTGGAGATGGAGTTGGTTAGGCTTACATTAAATGCAGGTTCCGTTTTCAGCTCTGGCGACAAATGGAAAGAAAAAGAGTGTTGGGTCCAAAAGGAAGAATCAGATGTTGATCATGAATTTTAAACCACAAATGGAGGACAGACAAAAGGGTCTTTTTTTCTGTTTTCTCACACCTGTGTTGTAATGACAGTATGGTTTTGTGTGTCTGTTTGTTTTTGTTTCTGTTCTGTTTTTGATTTCTCAGGAAGAGGTTTAAACATGAAGGCAACCCTTCCAGGCTAATGTTAGCATGGCTACAGATGAAGCGCAGCGGCCTCTTTTTTTTCTTTCTCTGCTTCCATTTAGGCCTATCACATAATTTAAGAAAAAAAAATTATCACAGGAGCTCTTAACTAAAGTATGGAAAAAACCAACAAAAACACCTGATCAATTTTGTTTTTGCAGCACGATATTATCAAAGATTTAAGAAACAAATTTGCCAGCCTCGGCGAGAACTCTCTGGTAACAGCATAAATGTCTGTGTTGGTTGCTTTTGATTTGAAGGTTTCTTTTCTTTATCTTTCCTTCTTTATTTTTTTCATTTGTTTGAGCCCATCTCTCCCCTGCCCCTCTCCTTTTAGTTCACTTTCTTTCTCATACTCTGTAATGAGCAAGCCTTCATTTTTTAAACCTCTTCCATCTTTCAATGTCTATTTTCCGTACTCTGGATGGAAAGTTGACGGCGGCACAGTTGTCATCCTGGCTACTGCTGCGGTGCCTCCTGCCCTAGGTCACTTATGTTTTGGCCGTTGTGTTAACGGACATGATACTAATTGAGCGTTTCATGTCCCATTGACTAAGCTTCTCTACCACGCCATTTGATGGACGCGCTGTCACAGGGCTCTATGCAACTTGCATTCTGCAACTTATACTGCTTAGTTCCGTCTCAATTCTCCAGCGAACTGGATTGCTCAAGTGAATGATCATACCAGCCTTGAACTTGCTGTGCCTTTATATTTTCCTCTTGATTTCCTTCTTTATGTTCACAGCGGTAGCTTAAGTGGAAAAGAACAAACACCAGCCATTGCTCTAGCGGCACCATGCAGTCTCTTTTGTTACCTCCTGAGAATACAAAATATAAAGGCACATTGCTTCTCTTATTCTTTGGGGGGGCAACCGGGGTAATCTGTATCATAAATCCACGACTCAGTTGAAGCCTACCTTTTTTATCCATATCAGCTTTCAATTTTGCTTAAACTCCAAGATGTCTAAGTTAATGTTTTTTGTTTTTGTTTTTCTGTGATTCACTGGTAACTTGCAACTCGAGCCATTTGCTGAGCAGTATCAAGTTATGGCCATGACCTAGGAGATTACCAAAAATACATGACCAACTCTATGCACAGATATATCAATCGGAACGTGCAAGTTTCAAAGATGAAGTGTGAAACAGGCTTTGGACTGATCAACCAATTAAAATTGAGAAAAAAAATGCATCCTGATAAACCAATACTAAAAGTATATCGGAAAAAAAAATATAAAGGGAAAAAAACAAACAAAACAAAACC
This sequence comes from Onychomys torridus, assembly GCF_903995425.1. NCBI lineage: Eukaryota > Metazoa > Chordata > Mammalia > Rodentia > Cricetidae > Onychomys > Onychomys torridus. Next base: position 56,389,955 of record NC_050447.1, read on the forward strand.
ATGAGTTGAATATGTGCCTATCTGTTTGATAACATTGTTGGTGTTGAAATGGTCCATAATGTTGTCATAGAGCCCATACATGAAGAGATAACTAGAAATGTGGTCTGTAGAGAACTGCTGTGATGTCTGATAGCCACTACATAAATGGTTGGGATTTGTGTTCAGGAAAAAGAAATGGAGAAGCAGAAACTTCTCTACCAGCAAGCCAGACTGCATGACCGTGGGGCAGCGGAGATGGTGCTTCAGACCATCAGTGCCAGCAAAGGTAAGGTTGGTTTCTGTCCCCTAGGGTCACCATTCAGCATCAGCAAAGATGAGGTTTATTCATGTCCCAGGAGGAGCACCACTTAGAGCCAGGAAGAATGAGGTTCATTCCTGCCCACCCCCACTAGAGGGGGCTCCATTTTCTAGATACTATTCTGAACACAAAGTCTGTGTTCTAATAAAACTTCATTTATGGTGCAGACAGAGGCAATACTTGGTCCTTGGGCCATAATTTGCTGAATTTTGATAGAAATATTTAGATATCTTAAATGAATCATTTAAAATTAATAAAAGATTGTCCACCTCATTAACCAGTCATTTCAAGATTATTTTAGCATGTTAGTAACATCTTTGTGAAAACATTTTTAAAATTTCTAAATATTATTTAAAAATTGCTAAATTAAATCACATAATAAAATTAACCAGACACAATATATAACTCAATCAATTTCTGTATAGTTAGAATATTCACTTGGAACAGAAGTGTGGAGCTTCACACTTTTATACTTTCAATATTAGATATATTTTATGCACTTATCTACCACCAAAAAGTAAAAAATCTACAATGGAGTTAGAACTAGATGTAGTTAGATTTTCCTGCCTGGTCAGGACAAATCTCTCTTACCCGCCAGTCCCATAGTTGCTCAGACCCAACCAAGAAAGCACACAGAAACTTACATCGTTTAGAAACTGTATGGCCGTGGCAGGCTTCTTGTTATCTGCTTTTTCTATCTTAAATTAACCCATTTCTGTTAGTCTATACTTTGCCACACGGCTTGTGGCTTACCAGTGTCTTTACATGTTGCTTTTCATGGCAGCGGCTGGTGGTGTCTCTCCAGCCTTCTACTTCCCAGAATTCTCTTCTCTCTTGTCCCGCCTATACTTCCTGCCTGGCCACTGGCCAATCAGAACTTTATTTACACAGAGCGATATCCATAGAACTTCCCCTTTTCTTTTTTTTTTTAAGGAAGGTTTTAACTTTTACATAGTACAATTACATATAACAAAACAATTATCAAGCAAGTATTACAGTTACAATATTAAAGAAGATAGCCTATCTATCTTATATTTGTGAGTCCAAGGTTTTATATCTAACTTATCTTTTATCATAATTGAGGAAATTATAACTATCTAGTCTTCAACCACATCAAAGACCTCAGAAGGATATAATAATACCTAAGAACCTGGAGAAGGATGCAAGCATTTTTTCGGGAGTTTTCCAAGAGTAGACAGAGACAGCTGGCAGCCTGAACAGTCACCTAATGTTCCTTTGTAAAGTTGGGGCATTTGTCTTCAGCCCACAGGGCTAGAGTATCTCAGTCACTTCTTTCAGTGTCCTGTAGAATGTCTGGCAGTTTCTTCTGCGAAGCAGGAATCTGAAGGACCATTTTGTCAAGCAAAGTTCAGTGGTCACCTTTCTATGGGTCCTGCATGTCCAGTTGATCAAGCAGTCCAGGCAAGAACAGTTTCTTGCCCAAATGGCTATTTTTGCTGAGGTGAAGTTAAACTCCATATGAAGTGTCTTCAATGCCCATCCTCCTCTCTGAAGTAAATTGGTGCTGCCAGGAGCAGACATGTCTCACTGTCCAGAAAGCCTAAATTTTAAAAGTATTTTAAATGCCATATTCTGTAGGTCTTTGAAGTATTTGAAGATTACCTATCTATCTGAAATATGTCTATGTATATCTAGAAGACTTAACTAACATGGCTACGAGTATGATTATCATAGATGACTAATTATTAATCTATTTTTAATTATCCATTACAATTTAAAATGAGCTATACAAACATAATACCTTAAACACGATTAGAAATATACACACAGTATAACAAAATTAACTTTAAGTTTGTATCAATAGACTAAAATCTATACCAATGTAAAACATTTTAAACAAGTTGTTGCTCTTTAGAAGTAAGTTCCTTCATCTACCCTTTTATCCTATTATATCTGTATCATATCCCCTTTTCTTCTTTAGAAAGAGATCGCATTTATAATCAACCTGCTTTAAAGAAAAATATTGGTTTTTCTCTGTCCCACACCAGAGGGCTCTTCTGATTTGGGACACAAGAATCTCTTAACCTTTTCTTTTAGCAATATGTCTGGGTTTAGAGAAGGAGTGAGCCAATTCCATCTCCAAAGCCAGCTTGATACCACTGGGAATGTTGTCATTTCCTGTGGTGCACTGTCTGGGATGAACAATCATCTTCTTTCAGGCTTGACAGCATAAGTCACAGGTCATAGAGCTAGGGATAGTTCTTGAGCATTCTGGCCCTCGGTTTCCTCGTGTATACAAAGGAGATGATGATGGTGATGGTACTGACCGGGCAGATGTTAGGGAGACTGACGTAGATAGGGCTTAGAAAGTCCTTAGTGTAGTTGCTGACACGTGGTAACCACTGGATGAACATTAGTCCACACTGTTGCATCTCCTGTCATTTCTTCCTCTTCTCCAGCTGGTCCAGCTTCCAGACAATGACACTCCAAGCATCTGTCAATAAGGCTTTCTACCTGTTCTTCGTCAAAATACGAACAGTGTCTTTACACGTTGCTTTTCATGGCGGCGGCTGGCGGTGTCTCTCCAGCCTTCTACTTCCCAGAATTCTCTTCTCTCTTGTCCCACCTATACTTCCTGCCTGGCCACTGGCCAATCAGAACTTTATTTACACAGAGCGATATCCATAGCAACTAGAGGAACAAATAGTTTCATATCCTCTTTCATAATTCACGTCCATGGATGGACTTAGAGTGTAGAATATTAAATGACATCACACAATCTCAGAAAAAAAAGTTCTCTCTCATATACAGCATGTAGACAATTTTATAGATTAAAGATTTTATTTTGTATATTATACATAAACAAATGTACATGTGAGCACAGTGTAACATGTAGAAAAGAGAACAAGAAAAAATGAAGTAAATGTTGAGGAAGGGCTATTGGTGAAATTATTAAGGCCACTCCATGTAGTTAAAAGGGAGGTTTATTTTGTGGGGTGACTTACAAATGAAGGGATAGGTTGTAGGGTCTGGCAAAGGTATGGCTCAGTCTGGCGGTGTTCTCTGGAGAACTCTGCTCGGTCTACCTCCAGCGTCCAGGGTCCCAGAACCAAGAGAGACCTCTCCTCTAATCCTGGGCCTTCAGCTTCCTCCCTCAGCCCCGCCTTGTGGGCGTGACCATTACCGAAGCCTCAATGGGGGTTGGAACTTCTAGGCCAATGCTGGGATGGCTACCGGCTACAAAGGGCTGAGTGTAGTAAAGAACATGAGAGAAACACTTTTAACATTACTTGTACTCAAGTGGAAAAGGTAATGTGAAAAATGGAAAAAAGTCGTGCTTTTTTAAAGTAATGTATATGTTATTAAATCCTGTTGCCCCAAGTAGAGGTGAATAATATAAAAACAAAATATAACCAATGACAGACAACTAGTTTTTTGTCATCCAGTTAGCTTAAAACTGAAAATATGCATAAAAAGAGTGTATGCATATATTAAAAGTAATGAATGAAAACGAGAAAAGTTAAAATATAATACTTTTAAAAGAGGGCAATACATTTTCCTTCAGCGGAGCTCTAAGTAGCTCATACTCATTTAAATATTATCTTAATATGGATATATTACAATCTTAATATAGATTATATATATAAAAGCTTGAACCTTAGTACTTCCAGTCTTAGTATTTCAAAGTCAAGTTTTCTTCCCATTCTTTCCTCTATCTTCATGTAGTTTCCATTCTTGAATACATTACACAGAATACAATAAAAATATTAGCAGTGGAAGGTTGGTGTGGTTTGATTGCACTCATGCTTTTTGTTACATACATCAGTCAGCCCTCTCTCCATAACAGAGACTTATATGGGGTAATAAGGACTTTAAAAGTGTGTTGTGGTTCTTTGTTTGTTTGTTTGAGATAACATAAGTTAACATCTCGAAAGAAATGGAATTCTATTGTTTCTATGTCTTTAAAAAGGTGAAACTGGACCAATGGTGGCTGCTACTTTGAAGCTGGGCATTGCTATTTTAAATGGTGGGAACTCCACAGTACAGCAGGTAACTAACATTACTGAGCAAGTCACGTGATATGATTGCCTTAAAAACTTCATTAGCACATAGCCCTTGTATGAAGTGCTATGTTTCATATGGACATTTTTATTCAAATACCTCATGTTCTATGACAGTGTTTGCCCTCTCATTGGTCCCTCTTATTCCCTTCCCACTCAAGGTCTTCCTTTCCTCTACATGGTCCCCTTGACTTTTAATACCTTCCCCCTAACCCTCGAGTGTGCTGTTATCTCATATATACAGATGCCTTCCAACTAGAAGTGGGATTTTGTTTGATAAATTCATCACAGGTTAAAACCTAGTCCTATGAGATGGCATAGCTCCACTACACAGTATGTAGTTAGAGGCTGAGTTATTTGCCCTGTGGTCCCAATCCTTTGAAGGCAGAACCATAGTTCTCTGATGCCCCCTAGCTTTGTGTGCGTGTATCACACTGCACATAGCCATGCTAGGAAAAAAATAAAAATCTCAAAATCAAGGTGTGCATTCTATGGCATGCATATCCCTATTGCATCATCATAAAGTTTTTTTTTTTAAAAAAATCCAAAATGGAACCATCATGTATAGAGGGAGATGCATACTTTTTATTTGAAACTCATCAAACGTAATATTTTTTATCAGGGATAGCTATTTTGTTTTGCTGTGTAGCAAGCAACTGACAAGACAGATCTAGCCATTGTCTTAGCATGTTTTGAATTAATGATTAACCAAAATATTGATTATGAACTCTGAACATCCCTTTGAGAATAGAGAAGAATTGCTGAATGGGTCACTGGTTCCTGCTTTACTTAAGATTCTGTGACTGAGATAGTAAAAACCTGTGGCTCTACCACATCAGCACAAAGGTTCCTCCTCCAGCTCTCTGTTGCTGATGCTGCTTATAGAACCAACTGTAGTGGGTAGCTGTTCCAGTTTTGACCTGGAAGTACTACCCCGATTGAGGCTACCATAACTGTCATACCTACAAGGCCGGGCCGAGACAGGAGCCTTTAAGAACTCACACTGGAGGTAGATCCAGCAGAGTTCTCTAGAGTCCAGGATCCAGGAACCAAGTGAGCCGGCACATCTGGATCACAAGTCTTAAGGGCTCCTGTCTTGGCCCTGCCTTGTAGGTGTGACAGTTACAGAAGCCTCAATGGGGGTAAAATTCCAGGAGTCCTGGCCCTGGAGGAGATGGGAATGGGGGGTGGGCTGGGAAGAGGGTGGCGGGGGTGGGGTGGGAGGAGGGAGGACAGGGGAATCCATGGTTGATATGTAAAATTAAATTAAATTATAAAATAAAAAATAAACCCTGAGAACAGGGTATTAAGTCATATCATACCACAAAAGGAAAAAAAAAAAGCTGGAACAGCTACCCACTACAACCAACCTTTGATTGGAACCCTGTGCACAGTGTCCACATGACCCTTCGGGTTTGTGTGTGCTAGAAATCTGAATGTGGAAATACTAAGGCAGTGGCAGGAATGAATTACCAGTGTCATTCTCCTAACATGGTGCTTATGGTTGCTCATGTTTGCATCAGCCTCACTCCCAGTGGTTATTGTTATGTCACGGGAAAGATAGCAATAGTAGTATTTGTATGCATAGACTTATTTTAAGCATTTGTTTGAGAATAGAAAGCATGACTTGATTATTTATTTATACAAACTTTATGAGCATATTTTTTACATGATGGTGGGTTTTGTTATGACATTTGCACACACACATACACACACATACACATTTTGATCCTATTCAGCCCTATTACCCTCTCTTGTCCCTCTCCGATTACCTCTGTTCCCCTTCCTTTTCCCAGCTAGTTCCTCTTTTGCTTTCTTATCTTTTTGTTTTTATGTCTCAGTGAGTTAATTAGGGTTTAGTTACTCACAGGAACACAGGCAACTTGCCAGAACTTGCACCACTGAAGAAAATGACTTTCCATTCTCCAGCTACCATTAACTACCTAAAGATCCTTCTGGAAGGAAGGGCCTCTAGTCCCCTCCATGATGGAATGTTGACTGTCCCAATTTTGTGCAGGGCTTGTGCAAGTAACCATAGCAGCTGAGAGCCAGAGTGTAAGACCGCATCATATCCAGGAGATGGTGTTCCACATACTCCACCCACTCCCATGGCTCTTGCATTCTCTCTGCCCCTTTTTATGTGATGTTCCCTGATGGGGTGATAGAGATGTCTCACCGAAGGCTGAGTGTCCAAAAGTCACATATTCTCAAGATTTCAAACAGTGATGAGTCTCTGCATGTTTCTTTACTTTAAAAGTTAACAGCACATTTGTGCTCAGCAACCATGTGTTTTCTGTTTCTGTAGAAGATGCTGGACTACCTGAAGGAGAAGAAAGATGTAGGCTTCTTCCAGAGCCTGGCGGGCCTTATGCAGTCTTGTAGGTGAGGATATATAGTTGGTCATGCTTTATAGAGTGGCATGATTCAATGTATTTGTTTGGTATTGCACAACAGTTATTAGACAAACAAGAATTGTTCATGAACAAAGAGTTGGTAGGTGATGTCTTCTTGCCTGTCCTGTTTGTAGAGTGTTAATAATGTCTTAAGTAACACTTTAGTAGGTGTTTTCAGAGTCTGTGAGCTTAAATAGGGACCTTTGAGAATGAAGTACATTCTCCATACTTGAAAATAAGCCTTATAGTTTTGTTTTAAGACAAGGTAAAGCAGAAAATTCTGTTGAGTGTTATTTGGGAACTTTGAAGGCCATTTCAATGGGAGCATTTCTCATTTTATTTTCATAGTGATCTCTAATCATCTCATTGCAATAGTCATTTTCCACTTTTTACATTGTTTAGAATCATTCAGGAAACATTTGATTGACAAGCTTCATACAAGCTTAATGCCAGCAGTTCCAATTGCAGAAACACAACCATTTTATTTCTGCACATTTGTTAACAGTAATATTCTCTCTGAGATGAAATCTATGAACCTTGTACTTGACTTTCATATAGATCATTCTTTGTGAGCCCTAGGGAGAGGCTGGCTGGTCTGCCTCTAGGAAAATGAGAATGGAATGCAGTGGATTGGGAAATGTTTTCAGCAAATACTACCATTTAGTGCACATTTGAAAGCATTTTAGTGTGTAGGCACTTGCCTTCCTAAGCAAAGAAAACGACATGTTTGTCCTGTGAATGTCTTTTTCCTTTTTATTGTAGTGTCCTTGACCTGAATGCCTTTGAGAGGCAAAACAAAGCTGAAGGACTTGGGATGGTGACTGAAGAAGGATCAGGTATTGATCACTTCAATGGAAAGGGCTGTTGTCCCTGCTCTTCCTGAGATGTGTTCATTTGCAACTGCATTTTCAAGAAGGGAGAGTCAGAGCTACTTTTAAATAGATAACATGCTTAGGAGCTCATTTGAAAGTTCACCTCTAAAACCTATATTCCACATTAACCCTGACACCACTGTCAGTGCCCTTCCTCCTAGTTGGGTAGTCACAAAGAGATAAAAGACTAAGAGGAGACTAAGGTGGAGATTTATCAGCAAAATCAAAGTATATGCAAGAAGAGATAATATTTCACTTTCTTTGGCCATTTTAGCAAACTGTAGGCTCGTTTTCTTCCTCCTTAGGACAATCACCCATTCATCTCCTTCAGTTTCTCTTTCTCTCTATCCCCTCCTCTTTGATATACTTACCCTTCTCTCATCTTTTCAAGTCCAGATCTTGTGAAAAATCAGAGTTATTTTTTATACTTAAATAGTTGTGACTACTTTATTTAGACATTTCCCAGAGCTCATGCCATCTAAGAATGTTTCTATCAATAGAAAGATGGCCATGTAATAATGCCCTCAAATCAGGAGTCATCAGTAGTACCCTGTTCATTTTAGGAATATTTATTAAGAAAAAATATCAACTTTTTTTCAATTTCTTTTGATTCTTTTATGTCTGATTTTAAAACCATTTTAGTATCTGAGGGGCCCTGCCTATTTCTCTGCTTTTGTTTGCTTGGTCTGACTTAGACTCAGCACACTGGCAGGTGGCATATTAGGTTTTGGAACATTGCATCCTTCCTTGGATTAATTTTATTTCAAGAAGTAAATGTTGTGCCATCTGTCATTTGTCCTGTCCATTCTGAAATATTGTTGAATGAACTAATCTTTTTATGTCTGTGTATTTTTGTTCTTACTAATAGCCAAAAGGCCATTTCTTTCTTACTGTCTCCTGTCTTTTGATACTGAGACATATTGTGACCCTGCTAGGCCCATGTGGCTTCTATGTTATTGAATTTGTGATGTTTTCATAAGTAGATAAGTAGGTCCAGCCATCACCTGCAAGCCATCAGGTTCTTTAATCATTTCCTCCTGAAAAAGGGTCACCGGCACCATTCTAAACCTTCTGACACTTTCTTGCCCCAGGGCCCCATGAGAGAAATGAAGGACATTAGAAACCTCAGGGCACTTTCCTGCCTACCTCTAGCATCTCAGCATCCTGGGTATTTTTTTAGATGTACAATACCAAAAACCTTCTGCCTAAAGTTTCACTCCCTGGGTTAGAATTTGAAGTTAACTTAGTTCCCTCTGCACTTAGAGACTGTTTCAGCCTCTGAATGAGATCCAGTTATTCAATCTCATACTCTGTTTATATCCATGTCAGGGACTGGGGAGGTGGCTCAGTGGTTAAAGTATTTATCTCACAAGTGTGTAAGGACTAGAGTGTGATCCCCCAGAACCCACACAAATACTGGGTGAGCATGGTGGCAAACCTGTAATTCTGTCCTCCAAAGGGAGAGACAGGGGCTCCCCAGAGCAAGCTGGCTAGCAAAACAAGCCATATAGGTGATGCCTGGGTTTGACGGAGAGATCTTGCTTCTGTGAATAAAGTGGAGGTATGATTTCCAACATCAACCTCAGGCTTCCACATACATTTATACCCATGCACATATGCAAACACACACACACACACACACCACCACCACCACCACCACCACCACCACCACCACCACCACCACCATACACAGAACAGGAAGTGACAAAAGAAAATAAAGTCAATCATTTCCAACAAATTCTCTCTGGGTCAGCCAGATGTGGATTAGTTCCCAATCAGAAAGGCCATGACAGTGAGGCCATGGCAGTGGCCACCTGGGTATAACAGTTATGCACACCTCTCATGAAGAGTTTGGTTTTGTCTCTGCATTATTTTTTGTATCACACACAAATTACCTGGATAAATAAATCACTTTCCTATTCTATTTCCTTACAGTAGTAAATGAAAACCCTACTTTCAACTTCTTTCTCTTTTCCATTTTCTTTTCTTTCAACTACTGTCATGTACCACCTTCCTTTCCTCAGTCATCACTCATGAGCCTGGTAACTATGAAAAGCAGGCGGCTGTTTGTTTGCTTTTTGTCTAGGCTACCTATATGTACATACTTGGTAGTGACTGTTTTGTTCATTTTTTTCCTTTTTATTGTCAGTTTTGATAAGTAGATTATTTAATGTCTATCCTGCATCCTGTTCCTTTGTTTAAACATTTATAAACCCAGTTGTGTTTCTTTCTTTTTGTCTTATTTCTGTGAAGTTGAACTATCATTCATATACAAGATATGAAGGGGCCGCAGGATTTAAATAACAATGTTTTAATTATCCTCTTGTGTTTCTTTCATTTACACAATGGTCCTCAGGGGCCCAGTGTTTGCAACTGCTGTGTGAATGAAGGAGTCCCAGAATGTGTGTGCCCATCCCACTGTGATGTGTCCATCATGAACATACTGTGGCTTTATGACTGTATCATGTGCATGGCAATCTGTACCACATCAGGAATAATGACCTATGACTAGCCAGTGACTCTGCTACTGGCCTTCCAACAGGAGGTTCACCAGGTCATTTTCTCTTCCTTTGAAAAATATCACAGATTTAAAAAGTCCTTTGGCATAAAAGTTATTCTCATCCTTGGAACTAAATTTTAAAAATATAAAAAAATAGTGTAGCCATTTTACTCTTCAAAGAGACAATGTTTACAACCTCTGAAGGGCAGTGCAGGAACAAGGGAAGAAAGAGGGGTGGGCTATTTATTTATTTGTTTTTAGTGGAACCTAGTATGTCAAGAAGACTTTTACAAGAAACATACTAGAACACTCCACTCGTTCCTGATCTCTGATAGTACTACAGCATCTCCAGCTCTACTTTAAGAATTCTTGTAGTGATTCACTTTGGGTGTGTGCCTGTTATTCCTGTCCTCAGGTCATTCATTTTTTTAATATTCTGTAAAAGTGAAGAAAAGCTCATACCTCTTTGGAGAAGGAAAAATTGGTCATCCTTCCAAAAATCCTTAATCCTCCATTCAAGGCTCATCTCACACAGGGTTGGCACTGGGGAAACAAACAATTGCTTGGCTGTATCTACTTAGCCATTTTTAATGGCTGTTTTAATGAAATGATGCCTGTTCCTGGTGGTGATAATATTGCCACAGTTACAAAACTCATGAACTCATATGAATGAAGGTTCTGGTGCCCACAGCTCCCCCAGTAAGGGAAGCTATGGGCTGGATGTTACAGGTGAAGAGACAGATGAATCAGGAAGGTGACTTGACTTGGTAGATATCACACATCTGTCTGGCAAGGCCAAGGTGGAAATATGGGCATGCTGCTTCATTCCAGTGAGTTTGTGAATTCCATGAGCTGAGCCAATTTTTGCACTTTTCTTGTGGAAGCTTCAAAACCTTTCTTTTCTTTATTTTATTTTGAAATTTATACTGGTATTGGTCTAGTCCTACTCTGATCAGGAGAATTCCCTTAGGAGCCAGGGGTTAGTTTCGGGTTTGTATATACATATTTTGGATGAGTGATGGGCTTTCCTGCTTTCTGACTACAGTTGTTGCCATGTCAGTTTGTACCATCTCCTCTGTTGTTTCTGCTCTCTACGAATTGTCTTCCATTTCGACAAAGACCTCTGTGTCCCAGTTAAAAACAAGCAAAACAACAAAAACCAAAGAGACGAAAAAAAAAAAAAAAAAAAAACCCTAAAAACCTTTAGAAACTGCATTTGGTGGCTGTGTGGTATACTCAATATTGCCCTTTCTGCCTCTATGTACATTTTATACTCATATAGCTTCTTAAAACTAACACCATGCCAATTGGGTATAGTGCTGCAGGCATTTGATCTTAGCACTTGGGAGGCAGAGGAGTTTGAGGCCACCCTGATCTACATCCTGAGTTCCAGAACAGCCAAGACTACATAGTGAGAAACTGTCTCAGGAAAATCAATCAAACACATACACACATAATGCCTATATTAGTATTTTCATCTCAGCTGTGGATTTTTAGCTTTTTCTTTCTCAGCACCATTTAACCTCACTATCAAGTCATCAGGAATCTAAAAGTGTAGTTTTTCTTCTTTCAGAACTCTTCTGGTTCGCAACAGAAGAGATTGTGTTTTGTTTTGATCATTGTGAATATCATGGGCAAGATAAACCTCTGAAGTTGATCTGATTCTATATAATTTTTTTATTAAAAGTAAATCCCTTCTAAACATTAAACTGCAAACACTCCTACTCCCCAATCTCAGCTCTATTTAAAGTATTTTACCTTGAAGTTTTAATATTTATTGAGACTGCCAAATTCATGTGAGGGTGAAGTAACAAAGATTAATTTTAATTAAATAAATGTGATTTTATTAATTTTGAGGGATTGGCTACCTTAACTTTTATTAAAGTTTTTTTTTTTTTTTTTTTTTTTTTTTTTTTTTTTTTTTTTTTTTTTTTTTTTTTTTTATTAAAGAGACTAGCTTTCTCTCATCCAAGATTTTCAAATTCCATTCAAAAGTGAGTCTTGGTGTCCTATACATTTTATTCTGTCCCCTTGATTTTAGGAAAGACTTTGATGTTGGTTCATGGAACCATACAAGTTTTCTTTTGAACCTTTGAAGCACTCAGTGGAGTGTCTGAGAGGTGCTGGCTGGTGTCCTAGGCACTGGAGGAGATGATTATGAGAATTCCATGTTATATAGAGATTTACAACCATACAACTTCAGTTGCTTGGTATGAGTGAATTGCCTGGAAATCCCTCCAGCTGAGGTCATGACTTGTCATAATAGGGATGAAATCTGGCCTGAAGTGGGAGTCTTTATGGAGAAAGAAGCCAGCTATTCCATGTGGAAGGGGCAACACATAAAAGTTTATTATGCAGAACAAAAGGTAGGATTGTGGATAACATCAGATTGAAGAGATAACTTGATTAGTGTAGATAGTTGAAATAGAGTTAATGATGTCAATGTAAAAACCCAAAGTCATACCTCAAAAGGAATAGGAGAGACTTTATTCTAGAGCCAAGTATGAGAGACCATATCTTAGTATGGTAACATAAAGGCAGAGTTTTTGCATCTGGACTGTCAGTCAGTCCTGACAATAACCACGTGGAGACTTCTTATTAATTATGAAAGCTTGGCCATTAGCTTAGGTTTGTTTTTAGCTAGCTCTTATAACTCAAATTAACCCATTTCTATTAAGCTATGTACTTCCCCAAGGCTCGTTTACCTCATCTATGTACTTTCCAAGCTGCCTTTTCCATGTCTGGTGCCTCCTCAGACTCTGCCCTTCATCTCCTCAGAGTTCTCTCTGCCATGAAATTCTGCCTAGTTACTGGCTGTTTAGCTTTTTTAATAAACAAATCACAGTGATATATATTCACATAGTGTAAAGAATATTTCACAGTGACCATTTCAAGAAGTTTTTTTTTTGTTTTAATAGTAACAGAACAAATGAAGTCATAAATAAAGATATTTAAAATACATTGATGGAAACGTCAAGTAGGTGGGTTATAAAAGGTGAGGAAATCTCTGCTGTAGGCCTTAGCTGTTATCTGGTGCCATTTTGGTTGGATGCCCAGGTCTATTTGTACATTACAAAGGATTTACCTAATAACCATAAGGATACTAAGTCACCTTAACTAGCTATTTATAAGGTTAAAATATTCCCAGATAGTTTGATTCTGCATGGGAAACTTTTCAGCTCTCCACAAATCACAGAAATTCTGATCAGATCTGTCATTTAGCCTTGTAGAATGTAGAACATGCAGGTCTGCCTTTTTCTGGGAACTTTAGTTTACAATGGGAAACCTTGGAAAATCTTCTCTGTCCTGCCAAGAAATTTCTGTTTCTTTCTGGAACCATAGCAGATATTTAAATAAGTGATGTTGTATGCAGTGTTAGGCAACCCAACTTGGATGAAGGTCCTAACATCACTGGTAGGAGAACGTGTCTAAGTTGCCCTGGCATTAAAGTACACAAATTTTTCAGGAAGACTATTGTAATAAACAGACCACCAGTCCTCCAAAGACAGTGGCCATCATTCATTCCTTCATGGCTGTCAGAGAGCCCTAAGGTATGTCTAGTGACAGATTTTAGGGACATATTCAGAGAGAACTTTTCATCATGAAAGGAATACAACTGTTTATCTGGAGAGCATTCTCACTGGGTTGGTGCTTTTGGACTTTGAGGCAACATTGGGGATGAAGGTGATCACTGTCTGTAGGGAAGGAGGTCAGCTAGAATGTGGATGAAAGACAGCAGGAATTTCAGGGAGAAAAGTGACCACTGAGATGCAAAGTTCTGGCTGTAAGAGAAGCAATCTCCCATAGTTTGGGAGTGCCTGCAGCTATTTCAATCGACTGGAGTAACAAAATGCTCAGTCAGTCTGCTGTCTTTTTTATTGTTGTGGCCTCTGAAATAGGAACATCTTGTACACACAATTTCTCACTAACTCAGTTTTAGTGAATGTGTCTTGTGGAATTTATAGAGTGTTTCTGATACAGCCTACTTAAATATGCTGTTTTAAAAGTCTAGGTTGTTTGACCTGTGGCTTCATTGCTTCAAAGCTTTACATTTGCTCCTTGACTTAGGTTTCTACTGCTGTGATTAAACACCATGACCAAAACAAGAAGAGGAGGAAAGGGTTTATATAAGCTTACAACTCTCATGTCACACTCTTTCACTGAGGAAAGTCAGGGCAGGAACTGAAGACAGGAACCTAGAGGTGAAACTGAAGCAGAGGCCATAGAGGAATGCTGCTTACTGGATTATTCCCCCATTACTTGCTCAGCCAGCTTTCCTAAAGCCCCCAGCACCATCTGTTCATGAGTAGTACTTCACCCAGTGGGCTGGGCCTACCCTTAACAATCATCAGTCAAGAAGACATACCACAAGCTTGCCATAGACCAGGCTTGTGGGGCAATTTTTTCAACTCTGGCTTCCTCTTCCAAAATGACTCTAGCTATGTCAAGTTGACATAAATCAAATAACACGCTCCTTTTATGCTTTGCAAATTTCAGAGCAAAGCATCTTTATGAGTTTGAGCTAATTCAGTTGCTCAAACACAAATGAGAAAGTAGGGAGTTTATTCTTCTCTATAACAAAGTGGGACATTCAAGGTAAAAGACTGCTTGTAGTAATTTCTTTTCCTGTTTGTAGCTAAAGTTTTCTCCAGTCCTGCCCAGCCCCATGGACCCTGCAAATGCTTATAAAATAATCACTCAGAAGCTTCTACTAATTAAACTGCTCGGCCATTAGCTCAGGCCTACCACTGACTAGCTCTTACACTTAAACATAACCTATATGTTGTCACATGTTCTGTGGCTTTACATGTTGCTCCCTGGACGGCAGGCTGGTGTCTCCTGATTCAGCCTTCCTGTTCTCAGAATTCTCTTCTGCTTGTCCTGCCTATACTTCTGCCTGGCTAATGGCCAATCCACATTTTATTTATACAGAGCGATATCCGCAGCACCTGTTTCTGTGATTGAACATCATGACAGGGACAACTTAAGGGAGAAAGGATTCAGTGGATTCACAGTTCAAGGGAACAGTCCATCATGCTGGGAAGTCAAGGCAGCAGGAGCCTGAATAGCTGGTTATGCTGGAGCCATGGCCAAGAAACAGAGCACAACAAATGTTATACTCAGCTACTCTCTCTACTTTGTACAGTCCAGGATCCCTCACTCAGGAAACAGTCCTGTACACAGTCTGTTACTGTGTACATAATTCAGATAATTCCCCACAGGCATGGCCATAGTCTATCTTCTAGGTGATTATAGACTGTCAGATTTGATAGTTAATGCTAATCATCATACTTCCACAAAGTCACATATTGGAAATGGTTTCCTTGGGTTCTAAAACATAAGTTCATAATGTGAAGAACATACAGTATACATGATAGTTGTTACTCCAAGATTTCAATAGTTACTGATGCTAGCTTTACAAAGTCTAGGTGGGATGGCACACTGGATTCAAAAAGATGATGAAATCTGGAAATGTGCTGTTCTCTGCCTGCCTCCTCTATCAGACTATGGGCTTATTCAGCTTCAGGGCACTGTTCACCCAAAATGGCATCTGGCCTAGAGGAGATATTGGATGCTTATTGACAGTCACTGGACTCAGATTTTAACCTGCAAATGACTATATGGTCTGAGTCAAGTTCCCTATATTCCAATTTGTGGGTTGAATTTTAAAAAAGATTATACCTACTTAGTTTATATTATTATAAGTCTCAAGTGAAATCATGTTTCTAGCACAAAATCATGGTCACTCAATGTGAACTATAAGACCATTTTGAAAGAAGTAATTCTTTGCTAGTAAAATAGTAAGATAACTATAGATGTTATGATTAAGCTGCTTAAAAAGTGATATTAAAACTAAATCCATGCAATTAAGTCCCCAAGTTTTTACTACTTAATGGTATTTTCAGTATTAATTTTTCAGCTTTGACATCATACAAAATAAATATTTAGGTCCTTTAAAAATCAATTTTAATTAATTTTCTCCATTGCCATGGAGTATTTCTGTGATCATTTAAATGAGGGCTATTGGGAGAAGTCTTTTGATATGGACACAGTTACAGTTCTCATTATTAGAGATATTGATATAACAAGCCCCTGCAACAGTGGAAACACTGGTCTTTGGGGCCTTTTCTTTTACAATTATTATTTATGGGCATTCTAAATAGAAGTTTCACATATGTTATTAAATTTTATGGACCTATTAATAAGTATAGTCAATTAATTGTACACTAATATTAGCAGCAACTGAACCAAGCTTTAGCTGGGAAAGAGGCTAAGAACTTCGAAGTATCCATGGTGATTCTGAATAATCCCTGGTTCTACACACAGACACATAGACACAGACACACAGACACAGATACAGAGACACAGAGACACAAAGACATACACACACACATAGAGATACAGAGACACAGACAGACAGACACATAGACACACACACACACACACACACACAGAGACAAACACAGACACAGGTATTGGTTGAAATATTAAGGCCACTCCACGTAGTTAAAAGGGAGGTTTATTTTGTGGGGTAACTTACAAGTGAAGCCATAGGTTACAGGGTCTGGGAAAGGTGAAGCACAGTCCAGCAGTGTTCTCTATAGAACTCTGCTCAGTCTACCTCCAGAATCCAGGATCTAAAAACCAAGAGAGCCAGCACATCTGGATCTCGGGTCTTCAGGGCTCCTGTCTTGGCTCTGCCTTCTAGGTGTGACAGTTACAGAAGCCTCAATGGGGGTAGTACTTCCAGGTCAAAGCTGGAACAGCTACCCACTACACACATGCACACACACACACACACACACACACACACACACACACACACCCCTCTATCCCCAGCACAAATGTCTTATTCAACTTATTAAACA
Source organism: Onychomys torridus (assembly GCF_903995425.1). Lineage (NCBI taxonomy): Eukaryota > Metazoa > Chordata > Mammalia > Rodentia > Cricetidae > Onychomys > Onychomys torridus. The sequence continues at coordinate 56,406,909 of NC_050447.1, forward strand.
TATACTCATTTGTTGTATAAGCTGGGTAAACGAGCTGTAAGAATAACAGTGTGTTAACATTATTAGGTCACATGAAAGTGGAATCACTGTTTCATTCTTAGTTTAAACAAACAAGTCTATCTAGTTTCTTCACAATGAAAATTTAAAATGCTGTGACTGTTTTGCTCCTTTACCATGAAGGTGACTTCCATAAACTATAAATACAATGAAATATAAACAAATATCTCTCAGACACAGTCCTTACTGTGTCCTCAACACTGCTCCTCATGTCAACCTTTTAAAATTATTCTTTTTACAATTTATAAACATCCCACAGATGATGAAGAGCCACTGGCAGAGCACAGGGTAGCCCCATTTTATAGATGGAAAGAACTAAGATGCAAAGAACAAGCTCCTCACAAGCAACAGCCTCTAAACAATCCCCTCTGTATGTTAGTATTAGGCATCTTAAGCTGCTGATAAAGTGAAGCAGAGGGCTGTGCTCTATTATATTCATATCAGCCCCTACAAGACTGTTATAAATATCCCAAGACTGTAAAAGCACTTTCAACTCCACCTAACTCCTCCATTTCATCACTTGTTATTAATCTTAGTTTGCATCTGACTGAGGGATTTCCTTTGCATATATCACAAAACTTGTTGATTGTGCACCATCTGCAGACATAAAGCCAACTCTGTCTCTGTTACTAGACCACATCCTGGCAGCATGGGCGATGGCAGCATTTTAACTGAGTAGCAGTGAGTTCATTAGGCAGAAGCATGCTGGTATAAACGTGACTTCACTGATAGTGAGTAGAGGCTTGGCTCATCTCCTCCCATCCTTCTGCCCTCTCTCCCCTTCTTCTGCTGTATGCAGTGTCCTTAAATAAGTGAAGTTTAAGTTGTATGTGTTTAAGCTTAAATGAAGAAAACACCACTATGCCAACAATAATGAGTTTGGTTGTAACTTATTTCACATTAGGCACACAAGTAGACTATCTCAATATCGTTAGAGTTTTTTTTTCTGAATATTTTCCACAAGGCTTGTATTAGCCATTAGCATTTTGCACACTGAAAAAAAATACATGAATATGCTATTTTCCATTTTCTGAAATAAAAATATCAATGGGCTCACAGGGAAAGAATCAATATGTCTGAATGAACTCATGATTTTTTGATTTCAATATCATTTTTGAAGAGTCTCCTGATTTATATGGCTCATGAAAATGATACCCAGAATCATCAATGGAGAGTTTAGCTTGTCTATCAGCCTAAACTGTTCTCCTATCATGGACCTAAGCGTTGAGGAATGGACTTATCAGCCATGTGTGGAGGTTCCTCTTAATCTTTGAACTTGCTGCATCATTAGATTGGTATACTTGGCGATTTTTATCATGTCTTGGGGGTAAATAGGGAACAAGTACAGTGATTATATATATACCTTTTTAATGTTTACATTAGTTATCAAAATGGTTTTGCTTCCTACCCTTACCATTATATGAAGCCTCTCACTTTGAAAGTCACAGACTACGGACTGGTAAGTCCATCAGCTCTCTTGTCTCCATGATCATTCATTTTTCTAGCTGAGCACATGAACATTGGTTGCGTAGTATTCTTTTTAAACCCAAACTATTTCTAGCCTGTGAAGTTGTTATTTTATTTAAAAACACTAGAACATCCATTCACTGGCAGAAAAGCTTTTTTTTTTTTTTTTGGTCATTTTTGCTTTCTAAACAAATATACATTCCCAAGAAGACATTCATAACTTTGACATTTATTCCCATTGCACATCTTTACTTTAACAATCAGTTTTCATTTGTGTGATGCTGTTTCATGTTTGTTTCTTTCCTTGTGTTTTTGTGTCTTGAAGGATACTGTGATTGTGAATTGCAAAATAGGTAAGGGATCAAGCCCTTTTCCAAGTCTTCATCCTTAGTCATGAAGTATTCGTAGTTTTTATAATTCAATGTGGCTTCTGCCTGAGGGATGTCCATCTTGTTTTCTTACCCTTCTGTGTTAGTGATCAGCTCTCAGCTGAACCTCCAAGTCTTTCTTGGGGTTTCACATGGACAATACTTCCCATCATTTGAAAACACCCCCCAATAGACACCTGAGGTACTGGCTTTTTAGTTGACAAGTTGATGAAAAATTAAAGTGCGTTGACCATTTCCAGCAGTTGACAATTTTCATGAAACTCTTTTAATTATTATTTATTAAAAGAAACCCTTGGTGCTATTTTATAGGTATGTTAGTGGTTTGCCAAGAGCCATGTGATGATGCCTTGAGAGCAAAGCAAGTCTAACATTTATAAAAGATGTAGAGTTCATCACTATGCACAAAACAAGGTAGTGGGGAAGGAAGCTTCAACCTTTGGGTTTTTGTAAAATGTTGCCAACCCATGCTGCTACTTTTAACACAGAGAAATCTGAGTTTTAAGATTTATCTGTTCTTTTCTGACAAAGAAAAAGTACATCTATCTGCCAAGCGCATGATCCTAGGAGCTTCAGATAGAAGCGTGGTGGCTGGAACTGGGTTCTGTTCTGGGTGCAGAAAGCTGCTAGCTGGATATGCAAGTGTTGGAGGTGGGGGCAAGAGGGAGGGCACCTGAGGATGGTCACACTCATCCTCTACCCTTCCCACAGGAGAGAAGGTACTGCAGGATGACGAGTTTACCTGTGACCTCTTCCGATTCCTGCAGCTGCTTTGTGAGGGACACAACTCAGGTGGGTGATCTGCAACCCTGGATGATGACAGCAAGGAAGTGACCCTCGCAGTTATGACAGCAGCAACCCATAGCTTCCAGCTGGAGTTGAGCTTCTGAGTTGGTGGGGATTGAACATTGTTTTACAGGCACTGAGCACTGTGCCATGGCAGTTGATAAGTGGTATTACTGCTTCGAAAGTCTTTGCATAGCTTTTTCACATCCCCCTCCCTCCCTCTCCCTCCCTAGTCCCTTGTTCTTCTTCTTCTCCCCCTCCCCTCTTTCCCTCTCCTTCTCTGTCTTCCACTCTTATTCACTCCCTTCCCCCACTCCCTATACTTTTGTTCCCTTTCTCCCTCCCAGTTTTTGAGACAACGTCTCATTGTATAGCCTTAGCTGGCCCCAAACTCGCTGTGTACACCAGCCTGACCTTGAACTTGCAGCACTCCTTCAGCCTCTGCCTCCCAAGTGCTGAGATTACCAGTGTGCACCATGTCTCTGGCTTTGCTTGATTCTTCCCAGTATTGCAATGTTAGTGAAAACAAGGGGTGTGAAAATCATCATTATCATCATCATCATCATCATAATTAGATATTTTCACAGCAATGTGGACAGCTGTCTCTTTTGTACTAGTTTTACTGACTTGGATGTATACTTGTTTATGTTGCTTGGTGTATTTCTACTCCTGGTTTTCATACCCAGCTCTTGGCCAGCCTCAGTATTGTCTTTGTTTTCTAAACATTTTTTGTAATACTTCAGAACAGAAGATTCCTGAATAAATAATTGTGTTTTATGTTCTCAGTGATGGAAACTTTCTCAGTCATTTATGTGGCCAGAGCTCTAGAGTGTGGGATAAGATGATGTTAGCAATGTCTTAATCTGGAATTGAGTGTTGACATTCTATGAAGCTTCTATGGACGTTTTGGGAGATAATTACTGAATTTAGTCTTTGTTTATGTGGCTGGAAATCAATTCAAGGGCCTTACACATGTGAGGCAGGCTCTCGACCACTAGTTAACTGGTGGTTTATAGGAAGTACAAGTGATTTCACATTCAAAGGATCAGAAAAAACACTACCCTTTGCCACCCTAATGTTACTGTTGAGGGCATCAGTGACTTGTAGGGTCACTTATTTTGTACTTCTGAGGGGATCTTAATAAAAAAATTGGTTTTATGTAGATTTTCAAAATTACCTGAGAACTCAGACTGGCAACAATACAACTGTCAATATCATCATCTCTACGGTGGACTACCTCCTCCGAGTGCAGGTAAGTGGTCACACCTGCCAGCTCCAAGTGGCACTGGGGTCAGCTGGACAACTGCAGAAGTGCTGTGAAGTGGGTTTGAATGTGTGTGGATTTATGGCCAGATAAGTCGTGGGCTTTGTCTTTGATCACAACCTTCCCATAATTCTTAGGGAAAACTGGCAGTACTTTGGCCCCTGGCCGACTCCTAACATGCCCATTGTTTTCTCTGTGTATATGTATGTTTTTTGTAACCTCTCATTTTGAGCTCAGTGGTATTTTAGATTCATTTCTGTAGTATGAAGCACTTTGATGCATGGTTCTTGCTTCTTGAGCTGAGACAGTACTGGGGAGAGTATTTGAAACATTCCTAAAAGTAGGACAGTCCATCCCACCGCTATACTCAACTTTGACGTTCCAAGCTTAGTTTGATAATTGTCTTAATATTTTCACTGTTTTAATTTCACCTTAACATCTTGTGGCTTAGAAATACCTCTGAGGCCGTACTGGTGTCTAACCTGTTTGCCAGGTTGGAGCTAAAGGGATGAGGCTGGAATAATGATAATAACTCTATAAAGGTTTTATTTCTCTCATTGTCCTCTAAAAATGTCAGGCCCAGTATTAAACAAATAAACAGAAACCTAGAAGTTCAAAACTCCCAGTTTTTTTCTTGATATTTAAAAAAATCCCTGGTACCAGGATTCTGACCCAAAGTCTTGAGTTCACACTGTATCCCAGGAAGCCCTTAAACTTGTGATTTTTGTCTTAGGTTGTCTCCCATCCCCAACAGCTGGGATTATAACATGACATCGCCAGGCCAGGCCTATATTGCTTTGGAAATAAATGAGCATGGCTATTTCAGTCCCTTCCTTCCCCTTCTCTTTCTTTCTCCTCCCCTCCCCTCCCCTCCCCTCCCCTCCCCTCCCCTCCCCTCCCCTCCCCTCCCCTTTCTCTCCTCTTCCCTCCTCTCCCTTTCTCCTCTCCTCCCCCCTCCTCCCCTCCTCTTCCTCTCCTCTTCCCTCCTCTCCCTTTCTCCTCTCCTCCCCCTCCTCCCCTCCCCTTCCTCTCCTCTTCCTCCTCTCCTTTTCTCCTCTCCTCCCCCTCCTCCCCTCCCCTTTCCTCCACCTACCCTCTGTTCTACTCTTTTTTTCAACTTTATCCCCTCCTCTCTTCCTCCCTCCTTCTTCCCCACTCTCCTCACTATCTACCCCTTCCTTCATTCCTTCTTTCTTCCCATCTTTCTCTCCTTGATAGGAGAAAAGTCCATTAAGAAACAAATATATCAAAAGGCTCTTGGTAAGTTCTTAAAGACTATGTCATCAAACTCAAATGTAGTTCATATGTTCAACAAAATTATATTATTCATTTAGCCAACAGAGGCTTCTTCCAAGTGTGAGTACATGGGACATATCTGTGAGTATCAATCTCACAGGTGTTGCTTTTCAGCTCTTAGTGATCATGAGCAGGCCAGCCACTGTCCTTAGCTACAAAAGCTAGGAGCACCATGGAATTCTCTTGCTGAACTACTCCTGGCTCCTCTGGAGAAAAAGGAAGGCAGGTATCTGCAGACCCCAAAACATTGTTCTGTGGCCTGTCTGCTTGTCCGGCTCATATTATAAACATCCAATTTCACCCAGTGGACAAATACATTAGTCTTCCTGAATTATTACAGTGTTGAAATCAAGGTGATCAGAGAGGAATTCTTGAAGCTAAGTTCTTTGCTTGTTATTTTGAGGGAGGTGTTTCTGGGGATGCTGGGGGTGTTCCACACTGTGTACTTGGGGAGAATGCTGATGACCGGCATCTTCTTCCCCACTTTCTTTTTGCCGCTGTATCTAAGATCTCTATCTGTGCAGGCTCTAAATCTGGCTGGGGCAATGATAACTGGCTAATGCCCTTCCACAGCATGTTCTCTGCTTTCCAGGAGTCCATTAGTGATTTCTATTGGTACTACTCTGGGAAAGACATCATAGACGAGCAGGGCCAACGCAATTTCTCCAAAGCCATCCAAGTGGCAAAGCAGGTGTTCAACACTCTCACAGAGTACATCCAGGTAAACATCAAGACATTTCTGCTATTTATAAAAGAAAAAAAAAACAGTTTTAAAGAGACTCTTCTGACTAGGCCTGGTACTACAGACTTATATTCCAGATAATCAGGATGTGAGGTAGAAAAATCCAAAATTCAAGGCCTGCCTGGCCTACAGAATGAGTTCTGGGCTAACCTGAGCAACTTAGTGAGACCCTGTCTCAAAATAAAAAGTAAAGCGGGCAGATGATGTAGCTGAATGGTAAAACATTTGCTTGGCATGTGTGAAGCTCTAGGTTCAATCCCCAATACTTATAGGGGCATGGGTCTCAGGCTGGACTGGTCATTGGTTGGCCATTCTCACAATTTCTTTATCACCCTTACACCAGCACATCCCATAGACAGGACAGACTATAGGTCAAAGTTTTGTGGCTGGTTTGGTTTTCCACTCCCTCCACTGTAAGTCTTGCCTAGTCATAGGAGGTGGCCAGTTCAGGCTACATATTTCCTTTTGCTAAGAGTCTTAGCTGGGGTCATCCTTGTAGATTCCTGGGAGTTTCCCTTTCACCAGGTTTCTACTTGACCCCGAAATGGGCCCCTTTCCAGTTTGCTCTTTCAGTACACTCCCCCTACCTCCCGCCACCTGATCCCTCATGTTCCTTTCCATCCCAGCCCATCCCCAGTCTACCCATGAAATCTCTTCTGTTTCCCCTTCCAGGGAGATCCAATTGTCCCCCTAGAGCCCTTCTTGTTACCTTCATGTTACAATCTGTGGATTGTAGCATTATCCTTTACTTTACAGCTAATATTCACTTATGAGTGAGTATATACCATGTTTATTTTACTGTGTCTGGGTTACCTCACTCAGGATGATTTTTTTCTAGTTCCATCCATTTGCCTTTGAGTTCCATGATGCCATTGTTTTTAACAGCTGTTTAATATTCTATTGTGTAAATGCACCACATTTTATTAAAGTCTTACTTTGACTCAAAACCTTAAGTATCTCCCAAAGGAAGTCATTACTAAACAAAGACCCAGTTGATTTTGTGCTGTTCACCTTTGACTTTTTGGTCTGCTCTCCTTGATACTTGTACCATGCATTCCTGTGTTGCAACTGCACTTCCATAGTACTGAAATCCTACAGATTCATTGTTTTGTGGCCAGAAGCAGGGCAAGTACAGAGAGATGGGAAGGGGAGGAGAAGGCACACATATGCTAAGGCACATGTGTGATGCCAAAGGACGTATTTCAGGAATTAGTTCTTGCCTTACATCTTGTTCAGGCACTGTCTCTTGTTTCTGTTCCTGAGTAAGGTACTTCAGTCTGGCCTGCAAGCGTTCCTACAATCCTCCTGTCTCCACCTCCCATCTTGTCTTAGTTGGGGTTTTATTTGCTTTGAAGAAACACTATGACCACAACAGCTCTAATAAAGGAAAATACTTAGTTGGGGCTGGCTTACAGTTTCAGAGGTTTATTCTGTTATTATCATGGTGAGAGGTGTGCAGGCAGACATGGTGCTGGAAAAGGAGCTGAGAGTTCGATATCTTTATCCACAGGTAGCATAAGGAGACTGTGTGCCACAGTGAATGTAGCTTGAGCATATGAGACCTCAAAGCCTGGCCCCACAGTGACACACTTCCTCAGACAAGGCCACACCTCCTAATAGTGCCACTCCCTATGGACCAAGTATTCTAGCATACACACACACACACACACACACACACACACACACACACACACACAAGTCTATGGGAGCCATACCTATTCAAACTGCCACACCCCTCAAATGTAGGAGGACTGGCATAACAAATGTGCACCACTGAATCTGGCTTTTTTTTTTCTTTTAAATGTGAGTCATAGGGATAGAATTCTTCTCATCAAGCTTACATAAGTGCTTTTTATCCATTGATCCATCTCCCTGGCCTGACATTAATATTTAGGAGTTTATTTTAACAATCACTGAATTCACTTTGTGAGGATTACTTGTGAATTCAATAAGTTGCCTCTTTGTATATCAGGCTTAGCCAGCCTGCAGTGATTCAGTGCTCCACCAGGCGGGAGGACATTTACCCTGTGTTTCTGGAAGTAATAATGTTTTAAATAATGCATTTAATATGTAACATATATTTAAGAAACTACTTGTTATGTACACTTAATATAAGATTGGTTGAATAATAAGGCTTCTAATTAGAGGTTCCTTGTCTGTCCCTGACTATTGAGCTCATGTTTACAATGATGTGGCTTGGTTTGGCTTATGAGGGAGTCCAAAGCTAGAGAGCTCTTTCAGCCAGTAGCTTTCCAAAAAATTATTTTAATAGAGTCAATTCCCTTGGATTCAAGATTTATGAAATTAATGATCAAGTATTAATTTTTAAATTGTCAGTAGTTACATTGTTTGCTAAATAATTATACAACTGAAACATCAAAGAGGGGTTGTTTTTATGTGAATATTGTATCCATGTTACGACTTAGGAATAAGAAAAGATTTCTTCTTCACCTAAGTGTATTCTTATATTTTTGTTTTTTGAAAGAGGGTCTCATGTAGTCCAGACTAGTCTCTAGCTACTAAGTAGCAGAAATGACCTTGAACTCCTCTCTGTTGCTGGTATTGTTATGCCCAGATCACTGGGACCCCCAAAAAACTACTACAGAGACCAAATAGCGCATGTAAACACAAAGAGTCTTTATTTCAAGCTCCAGAGCTTGGTTGGTCCCTCTGTCTGTCTAACAGAGAGCCCTGAGCTCAGGTGGGGAAGTGTTTTTATCATAGCAGAAGTTGGGGTGAGGAGATTTCCAGGGGCCAGGACCCTGATTTGCTGACAATTGTCTAGGGGTATCTGTAAAACAAAAACAGGTGTGTGCTAGACTCAAAGACATCTGGCCACCTCATCTAATGGTTGGAATGTTTGGGATGTCAGGTACTTCCTCACCCCTGGGTGGATCCCTGGGTGGTATCAGCTTAAGGCTTTTCTTGGATCTGGGTGCTGCCTGCCAATAAGACGGTCAGAGAAGCTGTGTCTAGGCCCCTAAGCCTGTTATGGCTGCTGTGTGGTCAAGCTGTTTTGGGGCCCCTGCACAGTATCGCAGGCCTGTGCTACCACACTTGTTTTACATATTCTTTTAACACAAGGTAGTGACTATTGATTTGACTAAGCGACCCTTTTCCTAAACAGACGAAATAATCTGTGTCTCCAGTGTTTTCATCTATATATAGAAACAAAGCATCAAAATACCCAAGAAGTTCTTAGGGACAGTTAACCAGACAGTCTGGGGAAGAACATTCACTGTCAAGGGCACCTTATTCCTACCATGTCTCTTTCATTTTAGCATCTCTCTTCAGAAATAAGGAGCTGGGGATAAGATATATAAACAAGGAATTATTTTTTTTTCTTTTCCTAAAATTTACTTAGTCAAATAGATAATTCTAAATGATCACTGTCCCTCTGTTCATGCTGCAGGGTCCTTGTACTGGAAACCAGCAGAGCTTGGCACACAGCAGGCTGTGGGATGCTGTTGTGGGCTTCCTGCATGTATTTGCTCACATGCAGATGAAGTTGTCTCAGGTAAGTCAGTGGCCTTTAACTGAGTGGGTTCAACATGGATTATAACCACCAGCAACTACACATGCATCTTATGTTTTGATATTATCTCTTCTACATCACTTTCCCTTGGGTCTTTTATTCTGTCAAATATTCTAGTTTTTCAATTTTTATTTCTTTATTTTATTTTTAATAAATCACTTTATTATAATGAGTTCACAAATAAAATATCACATGGTTAAGGTAGATGGCTTCTTAAAGATTTATTTTTAAGTGTGTGTGTGTGTGTGTGTGTGTGTGTGTGTGTGTGTGTGACATGTAATTGAAGACATACACAAAGGACAGAAGAAAGCATTGGCTCCTATAGAGCTAGAGTTTTAGATGGTAGTAAGATACCTGATATGGGTGCTGGGAACTAAACTCAGGTCCTGTGCAAGAGCAGTAAATGGCCTTAACCATTGAGTCATTTCTTTATCCTGTATGTCAGATATTTTAATTAAAACAAAACAAAACAAAACAAAACAAAACAAAACAAAACAAAACAAAACAACTTTATGCCTCTAATGGAGAGGGCACCAGCTTTTGGACCAAAGGAATGATTCTGTCTGAGTCGAACTTGGGTGAACCAATGAGTTGGGTGAACCTATCGGATGATGGGTGACTCAGAAATAACTGCATCATCAGAGAGCCCGCTGGATGACTTACTTAGGGACAGCTAGACCACTGAAGGCTCCCACATGTGATGTGGAAAATCCATAAAATCAGCACAACTAAAGTGTTCCCACAAACCTAAGGCAGACCCATTACTGCAGAGCACCCACCAACACTGAAACCCAGAGCACTTCATGCAAGGAGAGTGCAGAGAGAGAACAGGGATATGAAGGAATGGGGGAGATGAAGCAGCCATTACCATTTCACAGCCTTCTGACTCATTCTCTGCTCTTGGTTCATTGGGAACTTTTCTTCCCACTCATGGATATTGAAAAGGGATTTGAAACCTGTGAAAAATTTGTTTAAGGCGAGGAAGTTCTTACAAGTTCACACACAAGCAAAGATGAAATTTGCCTACCAGTAGGAATGTTAACTCTTTGAAAGTCGAAGAAGAGATAATGGTTGTACAGATAAACAAGGAACATGCTTGGATATTAATTCACAAAGTCTATTGGGAGCATCAGCTTTCTGCTTCCTTACTACCATGCCATTTCATTTCAAACTGAATTTGCATGGCTAGAAAAAAATTAACATCATCCCTGGGTAAATGGGCCTCTAGTTCAAGGCATCTTGGTATAGAAAGACCTGGCATACCTGTTGGAAATGGGTGTCTGCCACATGATAGAAAAAGGAATGCAAGAGTTAGTCAGAAGAGAGGTGATCGAGGGTGAAGGCACTAGCTGCCAAGCCTGGAGACCGAGTTTGATCCCCAGAACCCACGTACTTGGAAGGAGAGAGCCACTCCCTGTAAATTGTCCTATGGCCACCATATGCTTACAGTGGTACCTGAGCATGCACACATGCATGTGTGCACACATACACATGTATGCTACACACTCTCTCAAAATACGTAAATGTGTGTAAAAAAATAATAAGAAAAAAGTCAGAGAGAATAGAAAATCTAGTCTTTTCAAGTAAAAACTGTGTCCAATATGCAGAAATAGCTGAATCTTGCCTAGAATTAGAATGTCTCTCAGGACTTGGGTTCCTCCACATACCTGTTGGGCACATGTCCTTACAGGCACTTCAGTAAACACACATCAAAAGTGAGCAGTAAAGGTTCTTTACTTCATCAGCATGTCTGTTTTTAGTAAGCCATGTGTTTATATTGGACATCCAGTAGTTCTGTGATGCCTCAAAGGACGTAGTGTTGGCAACTAGGAAGTTTCCTGTGAGGACAGATGTGATCTGGCCATGTGTTCTTCTCCTTATCTCGAATGTAATATATTAATATTTCCAGGATTCCAGCCAAATCGAGCTCTTGAAAGAACTAATGGATCTCCAGAAGGACATGGTGGTCATGCTGCTGTCCATGCTAGAAGGTAGGGCTTTAGTGTGTCCTTTCAAGTTCCCTTTTATTCTTGTTGGACAAATTTGTGCTTGTGTTTGACATCACCATGGAGCAAGGCATAATGCTGTGAAGCAATGCCCAGCCACTCAGATGCACTGCTGGGTGTCTTAGTTTCTCTTCTTGTGGCTATGATGAAATTTCATAATAAAAACAACTTGATAGAGAAATGGTTGTTTCTGTGGCACATTCTCTCCTAGTGAGGAAATTAAGGTGGAAGGAGATTGAAGCAGCTGGTTATGCTGTATTCAAAATCAAAATCGGAGAGCAGAGAGCAGTGAATGCCTGCTAGTGCTCAGGTCCTTTCTCCAGTTTATACAGTCCAGGATCCCCTGCCCAAAGGATGGTCCTGCCCACAAGTAAGATGAGTTTTCCAACACCAATCAACGCAATTAAGAGAATTCCTCAGGGGTATTCCCAGAAGCCCACCTCAGGCTCTTTACCATTTATGTCTACTCCACAAACAGATGTTACAGCCCCCTTGCTGGGCATAGCATTCTGTTTGTTTGGGGGTTCATAGGACTCCCTGCTTTAGGAATATAGCCTTCTGTGGGTTGACAATTTACAAAATAACCTTGTTTCCTGAGGCTTGTCAGTAATCTACCCTTTTCTAGCTCCAAACACTGGACCATGGGGAGATACAGGATGATGGTTTCTATTGTAAATCAGAAAATGAGGGGAGAGGGAGAGAGAGAAGGAGGGAGGGAGAAGAGGAGGAAGAGGGAGAGGGAAGTAAGTGCCCTTTTCTGATTCACCATCTCCTGGGCCCAGAAATATTATTTAATGTGTGGAAACTAATTACTTTGAAAATACAGCTTTTCCAGTATTTCTATAATCACTTTTTGAGATATTAGTTTAGAAATAATTACCCATCTGCTCTCAAGGCCTCATACATTAGGAGAAAATTTAAATCAATGAATTTGGTTCATGTTTAAGTCCAGGTTTGTATGATTATTTTGTCTGTAGGTACAAGATTTGTAATAAATAACTACACATGCTTTTCCACCAGGTAACGTTGTGAACGGAACAATAGGCAAACAGATGGTGGACATGCTTGTGGAGTCCTCATCCAACAATGTGGAGATGATCCTCAAGTTCTTTGATATGTTTTTGAAACTGAAGGACTTGACGTCCTCTGACACATTTAAGGAGTATGACCCTGATGGCAAAGGGGTCATTTCCAAGAGAGACTTCCACAAAGCTATGGAGAGCCATAAGCACTACACCCAGTCAGAGACCGAGTTTCTGCTGTCCTGTGCAGAGACAGATGAAAATGAGACTCTGGACTATGAAGAGTTTGTCAAAAGGTTTCATGAGCCTGCAAAGGACATTGGCTTCAATGTTGCTGTCCTGTTGACCAACCTCTCGGAGCACATGCCCAATGACACGAGACTGCAGACCTTCTTGGAGTTAGCAGAGAGTGTCCTCAACTACTTCCAACCATTCCTGGGTCGCATTGAGATCATGGGCAGTGCCAAGCGTATTGAGAGGGTCTATTTTGAGATCAGCGAGTCCAGCCGAACTCAGTGGGAGAAGCCACAGGTCAAGGAGTCCAAAAGGCAGTTCATATTCGATGTGGTCAATGAGGGCGGGGAGAAAGAGAAGATGGAGCTGTTTGTGAACTTCTGTGAGGACACCATCTTTGAGATGCAGCTGGCAGCTCAGATCTCAGAGTCTGATCTAAATGAGAGGTCAGCAAATAAAGAAGAGAGTGAGAAGGAGAGGCCTGAAGAGCAGGGCCCACGGATGGGCTTTTTCTCCCTCCTCACCATCCAGTCCGCCCTGTTGGCTCTCAGGTACAATGTCCTAACCCTCGTTAGGATGCTCAGCCTGAAGAGCCTAAAGAAGCAGATGAAGAGAATGAAAAAGATGACAGTGAAGGACATGGTCACAGCCTTCTTCTCATCCTATTGGAGTGTGTTCGTGACCCTCCTACACTTCGTGGCCAGTGTCTGCAGGGGCTTTTTTCGCATTGTTTCCAGCCTGCTGCTTGGGGGCAGCCTGGTGGAAGGTGCTAAGAAAATCAAAGTGGCAGAGCTTCTAGCCAACATGCCAGACCCCACTCAGGATGAGGTGCGAGGAGATGAAGAAGAGGGAGAGAGGAAGTCTTTAGAGTCAGCACTGCCCTCTGAAGACCTGACGGACTTAAAGGAACTGGCAGAGGAAAATGACCTTCTTTCAGACATATTTGGCTTAGATCTGAAGAGGGAAGGAGGGCAGTACAAACTAATTCCTCACAATCCAAACGCCGGCCTCAGTGACCTTATGACCAACCCCATCCCTGTCCCTGAGGTACAAGAAAAGTTACAGGTACTTCACTTGAAGTTATCATTATTAATGCAGTAAAGCACTCCACCCATCCCCCTACCCCCGCTTGGCGCATGCATGTGCTCTGGTTTGCTCTTGCTCATATGCACATGCTCTCTCTTACTTGCTCTGTCTGTCTGTGTTTCCTTCCCTCTCCCTCCCTCCTACTACCTTCTCCTTCCTCCCCTCCTTGAGCATGCATGCTCTCTGGCTTTTTCTCACTCTTTTGCACACATCCTCTCTTGCCTTTGCTCTCTCACACATACTCTCTCTTGCTCTCAACTTTAATTTCTGGGAAAAATGACCTTTGGAAAGCAAAACTAGAACTGTAAAGAATCTGTGTGATTTGTTATGAGAAACTGTTAATTTCTACACTTTGTGGGCAATGAGATCCTGCTGTGATGGTCAGCTGGACCATCTTTGCGTACTCAAATCTTTGTGCCTATTTTCCAAGTGTCTGAAAACACCGAGTGAATGAGAAATTCAAAGCTAAAAGGTATGCCAGTGGGTGGAGTTCTATGTGCTGATATCATTCTAAGGCCAGTACTTAGATGATGATACTAAGTGGTAAGACTTAAATTGGCCTTGAAAGTGAAAGAAGATTTGAGCAGAGCAGGTGGATAAGATAAAGAAGGTTGTTTCTAAAATGAGAAAAGCCAGTGGAAAGGAGCCTAGAGAGTTTTTAATCCACTGCTTTTGGAGTGTGCATAAAAAGTGGGGGTTGGGAGGGGACATGGAACTTCTATCTCAGTGTAAGCAAAACAAAATCTCCTGTGTGGGTTATGAATTGGCAGGTGGCTGCACAGCTCCCCAAGGGCACTCAGGTGACATATAATCCTGCTTAGAAAACTGAGAAAATCTCTGTCACCATAGTGCTTGCTTTTGTCCAGGTTTTTTATTTTTTATTTTTTGTCCAGTTGATATAAGCTAGTCATTTGTGTAGAGGAACTCTCAATTGAGAAATATCTTCCCTAAGATTGGCTTGTAGGCAAGAACGTTGGGCATTTTCTTGATTAATGATTGACATGGAAGGGTCCAGGCCACTGTGGGCAGTACCACATCTCGGTTGATAGTCTTGGGGTGTAAGAAAGCAGGCTGAGGAAACCATGAAGAAGAAGACAGGTAGCTGCATTCCACCACGGCTTCTGCTTCACTTCCTTCCTTCCTTCCCTTAGTGATGGACTGTAAACCCCTTCCTCCCCAAGATGCTTTCGATTATAATATTGTATCACAACAGAAATCTAAGTATGACACTCTGTAAGCATGAGGCCTAGAGTTCAATCCAAGGAACCTATATTTTTAAAAAAAAAGGCCAGTGTAGTAGTGTAGGCTCATAATCTCAGCTCAGGAGAGGCAAAGACAGGCTGGTCCCTGGAGCTCACTAACTAACCAGGCTAGCCTCATTGAAGAATCTCAATTACAAAACAAAACAAAACAAAACAAAACAAAACAAGGTGTACAGCCTATGATGAGTGGTGGCTTAGGTTGTCTTCTGATCTCTATATGCATGGCCACACATGCACACACCCACCTGTAGACACAAGTGTAGGTGGAATTTTCCTTACCCACCAGTTCACAAATAACCCACAAGGAGACTTAATATTGTTAAAAATGTGTGGCTGATAGCTCAGGTTTATTACTAACTAGCTCTTCAACTTAAGTTAACCCATCTCTATTAATCTACATTCTGCCACATGGCATTACCTCCCTTTCATCTTACACCTCCTGTTTCCTCTCTGTGTCTTGCTGGCAACTTCTCTGACTCTGTCCTCCTTCCCAGCATTCTCTCTGCCCCCTCTAAATCCTGCCTAGCCATTGGCCAACCATCTTTTTATTAACAATGAGAGAAATACATATTTACAGTGTACAAAGATTGTCCCACAACACACAGGTGCACCTCCACCCATACACATACACTTACAATAATAATAATCCTGTTTTTCTGTTCCCTATTGACATGTTCAAGGAGCAGAAGGCAAAAGAAGAGAAAGAAGAAAAAGAAGAAACCAAGTCTGAACCTGAGAAGGCTGAGTATGTACTGCCACATGCTTTCTTCCATGTCCCCGAACCTCTTGGCTTGGTCCCTGCTCATTGGGAGCTGGGATAGAGACTCTTGCCCTGTCAAGGCATCACATGATCTAGTCTCACATCTATGTGGAAACCAGGACCTTACTTCATGCAGGGCCATCTGGATTCTCCCCACCCAGACTTTTCCTCCTCTTTCCATGGGCTGTCCCTGCGTGTGCTTCTCCCTTATTGGAAGAGACCACAGTGTCTCTCTAAGACTGATGGATAAAGCTTATGTGTGAATGTTTGTCCTTTTAAGAATGGGAAGAAACCAATGTGGCAAATTCAGCAGCTTAGTGTGTTCTAGAGTGGTATCCCTCTAAGTATTGTCTGAAGCCACATGCTTAGAAATCTCCTAGACATTGTTAAAAATTGAGGATTCCATGCTAGAGAGGTAGCTTAGATAGTAAAGTGTTTGCTGCATAATCATGAAGACCTGAGTTCAATCCCCAGAGCCCACATGAAATCCCTCGTGTGAGGTGCAGATTTGTGATTCACTGGGGAGCCAAGTTACCCTAATTAGAGAGCTCCAGGCCAGGAAGAGACTTTGTCCAAAAAATACTGGGTATATGACAGCCGAGGTTACCTTGTGGCCTATGAGAAAACACACATGCACCCACCTACTCAGAAACACACAATATAGATTCCTGGGTCATACCCCACCTTCTTACACATACACAGACAGACTGACTGATACACACACACACACACACACACACACACACACACACACACACACACCCCTCCCCTGTTCTGGAATGGGACTAGGGGTCTTCATCTTCATGAGCATACCTGGTGTTGTAGAGCCCTATTATAGATGCAGAGGTAGGTAATGAAGAGTATAGCATACAGTATGGGAAATACCAAACTCCTCATCCATAATGGCTTTATATCAATAATGTAGAAAACCCTTATCTTGCCCCAATCTTATAAGCCCATCTTGAAAAAGCTAAGAAAAGTTAAAGTCTTAAGTTCCTGTCTCACTACCGTTCTCACAGAGCAGCCATTTTCCCACATTTTCCTATTTCATTAGCCTGTTTTCATTGTCTTGGATCTTGGATCTGCTGTAAATGTGACTAGATAAATGACATTTAGAATAGGAAAGGTGGCACTTGTGACGGGGTACAGTAGGCAAGCAGGTCTTACCTGATGTGAAGTATAGGGTTGGCTAGACAGTGTGAGCATGATATAGCATCTATGCCCTTACAAGAAGGATTCTTACTTTACATTTAAAGCATATTTTATAAAGACTTCTAATTCTGGGACCAGAGAGATGGTTCAGCAGGTAAATGTGCTTGTTGCCAAGTCTGGTGACCTAAGTTTGATCCCCAGGACCCACATGATGGAAGAAGGTAACTAACATCCTCAACTTGGCCTCTAAACCGCACACATTTGCAAGTACACAGACAACTTAAATAAATAACTCTAATTCTTAAAAAGTATTAAACTTAGTCCTAATTCCATTGTTATCTAGAATTAATACAACAATGTAATTATATCAATATTAAAATTAATATATTTTCCTCAATAGAATCAGGTAAGTGTGATTATCTGTATCGGTGTCCTTTTTATGTGAGAAAAACCAAATACACAGGACTTTGATTTTAGGTGTCAATGGCTAAAGACTATTAAAAATTGAATTATTCATCAGTAAGATGGCTCAGCTGGTAAAGGCTCTTGCTGCCAAGCCTGAGGACGTGAGTTTGATCCCCAGAATCTGCATGGTAGGAGGTTAGAACTAAGTCCTACACATTGTCCTCTGATCTTCTTTAGTGCTATGCCCTCCCACCCCCATAAAAGAATCACCTCTCAGCCTTTGGGCTGAGATCAAGTATAATTAAATATAAAAAGAATTATGATTTTTATAATCAAAATTTAAAAGCTGGGTATGGTAGTGCAGTACTGATATCATTGCTACTTGGGAGGCTAGGACAGGAAGACTGCAAATTCAAGACTGGCTTGGGTTCTACAGAGGAAGTTCAAGGCCAGCCTAGGCAACTTAGTGAGACCCTGGCTCAAATTAAATAGTGAAAAGGAGGTCTGGGGATGTAACTTCATGGTAGATTGCTTGCCTGGAATACACAATGCCTTGGCTTTGGGCCACAAAACTGTATTTTAAAAGTAAGATGTGTTGAAGGGGGTGGGGCATGAAATGTCTTTGTTGTACCATTTTGCAACCAAATATCTTATTATACAAGTAAAGAGAATCTGCTAAGATATGGTGGATACAAATAGTTTTCCAGCCTGAAAAATGTCCCTTTGATTTAAATTCCACAGAATCATTCAACTGTGGGGAGGGCAGGAAATCCTTTTCCTCAGTCTAAAATTCATAATGCTATGATTCACTGGAGCAGAATTTAGTTTGGGAGCTACAGGGATAGCTCACTTCATAAAGATCTTGCTACATGAGTACATGAGTGTAGTGATATTTTCTTCATGCACCCCAATAAAGCTTATCTGAGGATCAGAGGAAAAAGCCAGCCACTATAGTAAACATAGAGGTCAGGCAATGGTAGCACATGTCTTTAATCCTATCACTTGGGAGGCAGAGATCCATCTGGATCGCTGTGAGTTCAAGACCACACTGGGAACAGAGCCAGGCGTGGTGGCACACACCTTTAATCCCAGCACTTGAGATCTCATGTTTTTCTTGGGAAGGACACACGCCTCTAACCCCAGGAAGTGATGGCAGGAAGCAGAAAGATGTATAAGGTATAAGGACCAGGAACTAGAGGCTTTTTAGAAGCAGTTCAACTGAGACCCTCAGGGGAGAGGACTTAGAGGCTGAGTCTCTTTCAGTCTGAGCATTCATGGAAACAGGATCAGCTGAGGAGTTGGTGAGGTGAGGTTGGCTGTGGCTTGTTCTATTTCTCTGGTATCTCAGCTTTCACCCCAATATCTGGCTCTGGGTTTTTTTTTTTTTATTAATAAGGCCAGTTAGCAATTCATCTTATACATGAGCCTGAGTTTGATCCAAAAAGCCCACATAAAAGGCTGCGTAATGCCCTGCTCTTGTAATCCAAGCACTAGGGAGGTAGAGACAATCAAATCCCTGTGCCTTGCTGGCTAGCCTGAGTCTGTCACACAAAATGAGGTGGATAATGCCCAAGGAAGAAGAATGCCCAAGGTTGTTTTCTGGCTTCTACATTTATACACACACACATGCACATGCTTATACATGAACATATACATATATAATACAGAACTTATTTTCTAAGAGGATATTGTGATTTATTTGTTTACTTTGTATTTTGCAGAGCACTTGCTTGGCTCTTCACCTTCTAGATAGCTTATGTTTTCTTTGTTTTCACAGAGGGGAAGATGGAGAAAAAGAAGAAAAAGCCAAAGATGATAAAGGCAAACAGAAGTTGAGGCAGCTTCACACACATCGATACGGGGAACCCGAGGTGCCAGAGTCAGCGTTCTGGAAGAAAATCATAGCCTATCAGCAGAAGCTGCTGGTGAGACTTTGGAGATGACTTTTAGGACTGAGTGATTGTCCCTGGCTATGTGTAGCAGTTGGTCCCCAAAAATCCTTCTAACCACCCACATCTGAGAATAAAATTCCTTGTATAAGAATGGTGGAGTGTTTATATGTAAACAGGACATGTCCTTCTGTGTATTTTGACCTATCTAGATTATTTATGATCTCTAATGCAATGTGACTGTTATGTAAATGTTTGTTATAGTGTATTTAGGGAATAATGGCAAGAAAAAAGTCTATATCCATATAGGATAGAAATTATTATCCAAGAATTCTTTTTTCCTTGCAATTGGTTTGATTTATGAAGGGAGGGTCTTCAGAACCAGGAGCTAAGCAGATATTTTATCTACTTATTTTCGTGTATTTGAATTTTTAAAATGTTATTTTATCTTTATATGTACATGTAAGTGTCTGCAGGCATCGATGTGTACCCTGTGTAACAGTGCCTTAGGGGCCAGAACAGGGCATCTGATACCCTAGAACTGGAGTTACAGACAGCTGTATGATACCATGTAGGGGCTGGGAACCAAACCCAGGTCCTCTGCAAGAGCAGTCAGTGCTCTTATATTGCTAAGTCATCTCTACAGCCCAGTGTATTTGTTTTTTAGGGTAAATGTCTTTTTCAAAGTCATGTTTCTTCTACACAATTCACACTGCCAGACACCCCATGACCTCTACACACCTTCACATGGTCTGACATCCCCAAAGCCACTACATATGTTCACATTGTCTTGACATCCTCTGATTGAATAACAGACATCATGGTAGGTCTTCCCACAAATACTTTAGAAACCATTAGGTATATATATATATATATAAATTATATTTGTGTTTTAATTTTACATATCAGCCATGGGTTCCCCTGTCCTCCCCCCCTCCCGCCCCCGCCTTCCCCCCAGCCCCTCCCCTCCATTCCCATCTCCTCCAGGGCCAAGACTCCCCTAGGGATTCAGCTCAACCTGGTAGATTCAGTACAGGCAGGTCCAGTCCCCTCCTTCCAGGCTGAGCAAAGTGTCCCCACATATGCCCCAGGCTCCAAACAGCCAGCTCATGCACTAAGGACAGGTCCGGGTCCCACTGCCTGGGTGCCTCCCAAACAGTTCAAGCTATTCAATTGTCTCACTTATCCAGAGGGCCTGATCCAGTTGGGGGCTCCACAGCTTTTGGTTCATAATTCATGTGTTTCCATTAGTTTGGCTATTTGTCCCTGTGCTTTTCCAGTCTTGGTCTCAACAATTCATATTCTTAAATCCCTCCTCTTTCTCAACAATTGGACTCCTGGAGCTCCACCTGGGGCCTGGCCAAGGATCTCTGCATCCACTTCCATCAGTTATTGGATGAGAGCTCCAGCATGACAGTTAGGGTGTTTGGCCATCTGATCTCCAGACTAGGTCAGATCAGGCTCTCTCTCCACCATTGCCAGTACATATACTTACCTGGCAGGGGAGATGCCATTAGGTATATTTTCAAGGCCTTTTTACACAGCCTTTTGGGTTCAGCCCCCAAACCAAATAAGTATCATCCCACCTTTTACTAAAAAGAAATATGTATAGACATATAAGGAAAATATAAATATATTTTTATAAACGTAAACTTAATGAGTCAGCTTTTTGGTGATGACAATTCAAAATTATTGTTTACAGACAAGTAAAAGAAAGTGAAGAAATGGAGAGAAGGAAGATAGTTCTTTATAGGGTTTTATAGAAGTATTCCCCAAGTCTTGTATTTTTTCTGTAATGTTTGTGACAGAGTCCACTGACCATAAAGGTTCTTGAGCTACCTCTGTGTAATTGTTAATTTGATATGCATCAGTGGTTGCCATGGCGGCAGCAGGCTGGGTAAGTGCTGCAGTGCCCTCTAACAGCCTGTGAGTCCTGAAAGCCTGCCTCTCTGCAGTTGGATAAGGACAGAAACTAGGTTGTCTGTCCATCTCTGCTCAGGGTTCCTATGATCCTTGTCTCTATGTAACTTTTCCACCTTTCTGCTTCTCTTGGTGGCATTGGCATATGCTTACCAGTTTGCACACATAAGACCAGTCATGGCTATGGTGCCTTCCACAGATCCCTGTCCTCTGTGTCTTTATGACTGTCTCCATCCAACAGTCACAGTCAGATAACTCAGTCTCTGTGACCTGTTGTTTTCCTATCCAGGAGAGACAGTATAACTGGCCCAGCCCCAGTGTGTTATTCAGTCTTAGTGTGACTAGGTGTGACAGTGAAGCCAGATCCATTGTAGGGTAAAGACTCCAACAGGGAGAGGTATGTTCATGGAGAAGTTAATGAGAGGCATTGCTGCTATGGTTAGGCTTTATCTATCTAAAGCTCATTTCATGTTATAACAATAGTTGATTTTAGTGTGGCCTCTTCCCTTGTATCCACTTGTGTGAGGTTGTTTTGGTTTCTCCAGAATCAATATACCATACCAAACACTCACCTAGCTGCTCATCTTTGAGTCCTTTCTCTTTTACCTCTAACACAATACAGCAAAAACAACAACAATAACAACAAGCCAAAACTCAGCCCCAGCTCTTCCTTCAAAGCACCTCAATGGCCAACCCAGTTCTTTGTCCACAGTTGCCATGGAGACCAGCCCACTGCCAACATCATCTCTTCTTGCATTCATTCTTACTAACTAGTCCCTGTTGCTTCTACTGTCTCCACAGAGGAATTTCTAAGTCATCATCTAGGTGCATCCTGTCCTCTTTAGTTCTCCACCAGCATCTCAACCACCTAGAATAAAATATCAGTTTTAACAATGACGACATATGAGGTATCATATATAATTACTGATAGCATATTAAAATGAGTAACTGGATTTCCTCATATTTTCTCATAGCAAATGTAGGAAGCTGGTTCTGTTGTTATGCTCACATTACAGAAGAGACAAGGTGTGTTCCTGGAAGAATTAGGTCATTCATCCAAATCCAGGAAATATTGGGACAGATGTCCCTGCAGTATAGTCCTAGTGGTTCAGAGGTCATTGAATCAGTTTACTGTAACAGACAACTGAAATATTCAACAGAAGCATTTAGAACTCAGCCCCTGTTCACCCACCAGAGCCAACTTCTTCCCTCTCTTTGCTTCTCTCTAGGGCTCAAGCACATTCACACACACACACACACACACACACACACACACACACACACTTATCCTTTTAAAAATATTTTAAATATTTTTTGTTTGCTTGTGTGTACATATGTATACCATTTGCATGTTGTACCTGTGCAGGCCAGAAGAGGGCATCAGATTTTTCCCATAATTGGAGTTACAGATAGTTGTGAATTTTCTATGTGGGTGCGGGAAACTGAACCCAGATCCTCTGCAAGAGCAGCAAATGCTCTTAACCCTCTCTCCAGCCCCACAGCATTACTCTTAATTCAGGGCCCAGTCCTCACTATCCATGTCTCAAATACACCTTCCTCCTATGGCTCAGTCAGCTCCTTTGCCATCCCTGGGCCAGTGCTCAAGCTCACCTCCTAAGATAGCCTTTCCAAGCCACCTATCCAAACTTCTACCCATTCCCTAAGCCCTCCCCTTTGTATCAATATGTCACTTGGAGTTCTTGAATGATACTTTGTATCTGAGGGTGTGGTTATTATTAGCTGTCTCCTCCTTGGTGGTAGAAACTTTGTCCTTTGCTGTATGTCTCTAATACCAAGGACACAACAGGCTCCCAATCTGTAATTTAGAGTAAATGAATGGATCTTGTTTTAAATGTTTGCAAATTTCTGATCTCTTACTGGTTGGCCTGTTCTTAACCCTTTCCCCCATCAGAACTATTTTGCTCGCAACTTTTACAACATGAGAATGCTGGCCCTGTTTGTTGCCTTCGCTATCAATTTCATCCTGCTCTTCTACAAGGTATGTATGGGTGTCCCTGGGGTTAAAGACTATTCTAAAAGTCCGAAGTGACTGATACCAATGGACAGATTCCCCTGTGAGCTGCAAGGGAGCACATTTACACCAGTTCTAAATGGCACCTTAACGAAAAGGAGACCAAAGCCCAGTCCTACCACAGATGCTCAGGAAGGCAGGGTGTATGTGCTTCTGGAATAATAGGAGGGACCTCAACGGACTGCAACTGAAGAGGGCTGGGTGTTCTAGAGGGTTCACCACCAATGTTCCTAGGATGATTCAGCTGAATTTCTTACTTGTTATGATGCCTGGATATAACACAACCTCCCTCATATGACATTATTTGGATAACTGAGAAGAAAAATATCTAATGTTTTCCTGAAGACTGGAATCCTTGTAACTTTGGTTGGATTAGCATGAACTTAAAAATATCAGCATTTATTTTTTGTGTGTGCATACAAGAATGTCATGGTGTGCATGTGGAGGTCAAAGAAAACCTTGTGAGAGTCTGTTCTCTCCTTCCATCCTGTAATTCCTGGAGATTGGACTCAGGTCATCAAACTTGGCAGCAAGCGCTTTTCCCTACTGAGCCATCTCTCAGTGTCCCCCAGCATGAATTTTAGAATCATACCTGTTACTTGCTGTTGGAAGAGATGTCTCTTTATCCTTTCCTATTAGTCTTTCCATGATGCCATCATGCACTGACTTCGCATTCAGCTGCATTTCCATTTCCTTTTTGTGTGGTGATGTGACACACAGTGAACTGACTGTATTTTAAATGGTTTGAATCAGGTCTCCACTTCTTCTGTGGTTGAAGGAAAGGAGCTGCCTGCCAGAAGCTCCAGCGACACTGCCAAAGTGACCACCAGCCTGGACAGCAGCCCACACAGAATCATTGCAGTGCACTATGTCCTTGAAGAGAGTAGTGGCTACATGGAACCCACCCTGCGCATCTTAGCCATCTTGCACACTGTCATCTCTTTCTTTTGCATCATTGGATACTACTGCTTGAAAGTAAGTCCCCAAGTACCTGTGTATTTAAAATGTTTGTTTGTAGATTGGATTCCTGGGGAGGCAAGTGCTGAGATGGAATTTGTGGTGTTTATTTGAGATGCTCTAAGGCTCTGCACCTCTGAGGCCGGAGGAAGAAGCAGGTTGAGGTAGAGGGAAATGATTGTCTAAGGATAGAAGAGCAAACTGTGGTCATAGGCTTCTATCTCTGAAGCTAGAACTGGAGGGGTCTGACCTTTCTAAGTTTCCATTGATCAGTCATTGATTGCAAGTATGTTTTTGCTTACTGACAGTTATTTATATAGTCAACATTTTTCATGCACAACTTGACCATACAGAAGTGAACTCCATTGCCCACAGTCTCTCACAGTTAAATAGCTGTGAGGCCTGACTGTTCTGTTGTTGTTGGGTATGTATCTCTCACCATCCATGACAGAAGACTCACAGTTGCTACTATTTCATCCAGAAAATAAGTTGTGTGTATCCCCCATGTCCCTGCTAGGGGTAACAGTAAGCGTTGAGAATAGAAATCAATAGGGCAATATAGTCTCTCTGAATGCTTGGGGAGGTCTGCCTGTGCAAGTATGTTTATTTTTGCCTTTATTTCACTGCCCTTTGCCTCTGGCTATGAAGCCTCATAAGGTATTTGGAAAGCTAGGGCTTGGAATAAAAGACTAGAGTGTGAGATGTTCCTGTAGGAATTGCTTTCTACCTCTTGTCCTGCTTTTCCCATGGGGGTAAGCACTCCTGTATACTTCCACAGTGCCCGCACCTCCCATCTGTGCTTGCACAGACTCTGCCTGTGTGAAAGGGGAATCTTCAGCAGATGACAAAGGCATTGTTATACTCGCCAAGATTTTTGCCAATGTTGAAACTTGAATCTGCCTCTATATAATATAAGCATGTTGTGCACAGAGTTATTAAAGACATTGAAAAACATACTTTCAGGGACATTAGTAAAATCACCAAGATTTTTTTTTCACATCTGTTCATTTGATGCATTAAAGTAATATGTATTGGAGTATATATCGAATATTTTGCAATCACCTGTCTTTCTTTATTATTTAGGATGCTATCCTTAGTCCAATTATGTATTAACCCTTGTGTCTTTAAAACATATGCCCATGTATGCTGTTTCCCCCAAACCTTCTAGATATTTCTTTCTGCCTGATTGTAGTTGATTCATTTTCACTCATTTTTTTTCCTTCCTGCAAGTAAGTGGAGAAATAGTTCTTCCTAAAAACTGGTTTGTGAAGATAGTGACCGTGAGAGACACCAGTCCAGCTAAACAAAGGTCAACATGTTTATTCCCATCTGCAGGTCCCGTTGGTTATTTTTAAGCGAGAGAAGGAAGTGGCACGGAAATTGGAGTTTGATGGGCTTTACATTACAGAGCAGCCGTCGGAAGACGATATTAAAGGCCAGTGGGACAGACTGGTGATCAACACACAGTGAGTGGGGCATTCTGGGAGGCATTTCTGGGTGGAGGAATTTCAAGATGTTAAAATAACTTCTCTGCTAGAGTTTCTGAAGATTGGTTAAACATTTAGTCCAAGTGAGTAATAGTTACATATTCAGCCAAGAAAATCAAAAGACTAAAAGCCATCCAAAGCTAATGGTTGCTGCAATTTCTGCCCTCTGCTCTGAGTCTCTTAATTGAAAAGCGCTTTGAGGCCATTTGCACAGTGCGGATGGGAAAGCACAGCCATTAGCCAGGGCTCAGGGAGGTGTGCAGCACCAGGTTCACAGCCCACAATGCAGAGGAGTCTCATCCAAAATGCAGAGGAAGCAGACATTATTCATTAAGGAAAGGGCTGTAGCAATGAAGGCAAAAATACTGAATTCACACTGCTAATGTGTCTGAACATCCAGAAGACACCACCAGCCAGGCTCACATGAACCTAGCAAATTTTACAATGTGATGGCACTTGTAAGAGGAGGAAAAAACACACTTAAAAAAAAACCAAACAAACCATGATCCAGTAATCATTTAGCCTGTGGGGTCAAGATAAAAACAGACAAACCAACCAACCAGCTACTATATCTCATATAAGTCCATATAATTAATGATGGTATATTTTTGAGGATTTATGCATCATAAGAGTCAGATATTATATTATGGTTGAGTCTGTTTATTCTTTTTAGTTTTTTTGTGTGGTGAGTAGGATCGACTCCAAGGCCTTGGCCTTTCTAGCCAGCACTCTACTGCTGAGCCATGTCCCCAGTCCTGGAATTGCTGATTCTTAAAAGTTATTTCTAGTAGGTTCTGAGTTTTCCACTGGGGAATAAGACTCTGACTTTATAGCAAAACAGTGACAGGCTTCTAATCTCCTAGTTTGTTCTTTGTTGGAGTGGCAGGACTTGAACTCAGGGCCTTAAGCATGCTAGGTTAGTCCTTTATCTCTCAGCCACCACCGAAGCCACAGTTTCTAGACATTCCGACTTTTAAAATAACTGACAAGAAACACTCTTACAACAAATGATAAATATAATATGCAACTTGTGAATAAATATGATTATATTAAGATATCCACATTATTTTAATGTGATTTATTTATTGATATGTTTATATGCTATTATTTAAAAGATATTTAATACACTTGTGATATAGAAAAATTGTGAACAGAGAGGTTATGTGACTCGTACTTCTAAGTAGATGGCAGGATTGCTTCATGAATATTAATTTCAGTATTTTGTTTATTTCAAATTATATGTTATTAATCATTTAAAAAGTACTACTCCTCTTACTTCTCTGCTTTTGTGTCTTTTAGGTCATTTCCTAATAATTATTGGGATAAATTTGTTAAAAGAAAGGTAATGTTTCTGCGGGGGAATAAGTTCCCATTGTTTTTCTTAAAGTGTATGTGAATGTGTATGTGAATTCAGTGAATGTGATGTGATTTGGATGGAGAGTGGGATGTTAGGTGTGTTCCGTTTGCCTGCTGTTGTTATTTCATAGTGGCAAGAGAATCAAATAGGCATCTTCAGAAGAGCATCTAAGACATTCATACTCTGTTGTGCCTAAATAAACAGACCTCGCTTCATTTACCCATCATGACTTAGGGAACAGTAAAGTGTGCACAGTGATAAGAACCAGTAGGAACTTGCTTTGGTATTGTTTGGTTTGCCCAAGTCAGCTGTAGGCTGTTCTTCTTTATATAACTTTAAAGACTTTAATGAAGAAATCTGGCTCTAATTGTGAGGGCGGGTGGGAGAGAGGACATTAGCATTGCTTCAGCTATGCCCTGGCTGCTGCTAAGCTCTGCTGTTGAGAACCTCTGCTTAGAGGCTTGGGTTATCCCTGCCCTCCCTGCCACACAGGATCTGTACGTGGCTCTTTATGGTTTAGTTGAAACATTGTGTGTAACAGTGTTTGTGTGCTGAGGGCTGGTATTTGGGAAATACTCTTTTTTATTTTCTTGCTTTTTTTTTTTTTCTAATGGGGTTTTGAGGCAAAGTTTCAAACTGTAGCTCATGCTAGCCTGGAACACACCAAGTAGCCCATGTTGGTTTCAGACTGGCTGCAATCTTCTTCCCTCAGCTTCCCAGGCACAAGCCACTGCTCCCAGCTCCTTGTTGTTCTTTGAGCTGCTCAGTTCACACATTGTTTCCTGGTGAATGCCAGCTTGTTGTGTACTGGCACAGAGGCACCTGTCGTGTGAAGAGATCTTTTGTGTCTTTATCAATTCAGTGCTGTTCCAAAGGTGATTGTCAAGGAGACACTGAAAGTTTTTCTTACCACCTTATGCAGAGATGGAGCGTACTCTAAGAACTTAAATGTAATTCAGCTGTATCATGAAGCACTGTGTGTGTGTGTGTGTGTGTGTGTGTGTGTGTGCGCGCGCGCGAATGCATGTGTATGTCCATACTTCCTGGTGGAAAGAATCTGCATTTGCTGATTGTTATATGTACCTTTGTGCATTTTTTGTTACCTTGTGAACTGGCACTTTGAGTTTATTACACTAATGCATATATGCATATTTAAATTAGGGCAAACTTTTAAAAGACTATTTTAAAATACTTTTAAATGGACATTTTAAATATTTTATGTCTATGAAGTTTTTAGTGGAATAAAGAGGATGTTTCTAAAATATTAAGCCAAAAGTATCTCTAGAGAAAACTATATATCTATGCTATAGAAATAGTAAGATCAGGACTAGGGAGATGACACAGTTGGCAGGTGTCTGCTGTGTGATGTGAGGACCTGAGTCTGCATCTCTAGCCCCCACACAAGCTGGCACAGGGCATGCTTGTGATCCAAGCACCAGGGAGACATAGAGCACAGGATCTAGAGGACTCCATTGCCAGCTGGCCTCCCTGAAATGGCGAGTTCCAGGTTCAGTGAGAGATCTTGTTTCAAATAATGAGCTGGAGAGGGATTAAGGAAGCCACCTGACTCTGATCTCTGTCCTCTACACACACTCACAGATGTGCAATTATCCCCATAGGCGTGCAAACACACAGAGAGACACAGACACACACAGAGAGACACAGACACACCCAGACAGACACAGACACAGACACAGACACAGACACAGACACACACACACTCGCACACACACACACTCGCACACACACACACACACGCAAATAAGAAAGTAGGGAAGGAGAGAAAAGGAGAGAAACCAACTTATTCTGGCTTCTCCACTGCAGTACCGGCTGTGTCCTCTAGGGAGAAGAGTGAGACGGTCCCCTGTAGAAATTCCATCCAGGCCAGCACAGGGCATCTTCAGCACTGAGAAAATCCACGCAGCAGATTGGTTTAGTTAGCCTGGAAAATCTGTGCTGTGCTCATTTTAACTACCACTTTTCTTCAGTGCTTTCTTTTACTTAACCTGTTTTGTGCATTTGGAGAGAACTGTTTTGTTTCTTTAAAACCACTTTGGTCTGCCTTCCCTCTGTCTGCTCGTTGCTTCCTTCCTTTCTCCCCGTGTCGTGTTGTCTTCTCTCTTCGTGTCCCACTTGGTCTCCTGGGCGCCTCCTCCTTTGCTTGCTTTCTCCTTTCCCCTCTTCCTGCTATCAATGGTCTGTTCTGCTTTTCTTTCCTTGATTTCCCGATTCCTTCCATTTTGGCTATTCTGTACAACCATTACACAATGGGTACTTGAACTTAAAGGTGAGAGCAGCACATCACAGAGTTGGACCTGCTGGGATTTATGCTGAGCTGCCAGCCATGTCCAAGCACTAAGCTTTGTTCATTCTTCCCTTATGTATGTGTGTGTGTGTGTGTGTGTGTGTGTGTGTGTGTGTGTGTGTATACACGCTTATGTGTGTTTGGGTACACAGGTGTATGGGGGAGAATATGTGCACAGGTGTGTGGACGGGTGTCACACACCTGGGTCAGCCTTGGCTATTGTTCCTTAGGAACTGTCCATCTTATTTTGAGACATGGTCTCTCCTTGGGTCCTGAGACTCACCGGTTAGACTACACTGGCTGCTCAGTGAGCCTTATGGTCCCACCTGTCTTGCCTTCCCAGTGATGTGATTACAGGCACATGCTACCACACTTGGCCTTTTACATGGCACTTCACTGACTTCCATCTCCTCAGTTTTGTAGTCTGTACAATGGGTGCCAATATTAATACACAACTGGCACATCATGATGGTCACATGAGACAGAGTACAAAGCTTACTTACATATTGAGACAGTCACAAGTCATCTGACAAAATTCCTGGTAGAAGACTGAAGGTCACTTTCCTTCTGCCCACCATCTCACTCTTTTACTGCAGAGCAGACTTTCCTGTGCCTCCTTTACTGGGAGAAATCTCACTCCTCAGAGATGAGTTATTCAGAGTCGTGTAGATTTATTTAGAACTTCAACAGCATGACCCCAGAAGATGGACTGTAAACTAGATGGCTAAGTTTTCTTTAAGATCTAGCAAATATATGGTAAGGAAAAAATTGATACTCTGATATACATGTGTAAGTGGTGTACTTAATTGTTAAGGCGAATAACATTCTTCTCCCTTGACTACAGGTAATGGATAAATATGGAGAGTTTTATGGACGAGACAGAATCAGTGAGTTATTGGGCATGGATAAGGCTGCACTTGATTTCAGCGATGCAAGAGAGAAGAAGAAGCCCAAGAAAGACAGCTCCTTGTCCGCTGTGTGAGTGACACTTCTGCCCCACAGATAGGGTGGGGACAGGGGTGCATTTCTGACCTAGCTAGCTCACTGATTTCCCTTCCTTCACTTAGGAAAGCTGCAAGTGCTAAAGAAGTTGACTTTTATACTTCTGGGTTTCCTCGCAGTGATGAAACATCATGACCAAAAATCAGGTTGGGGAGGAGAGGGTTTATCTGACTTATACTTCCATAGCCCTGTTCATCATTGAAGGAAATCAGGACAGGAACCCAAACAGGACAGGAACCCAAATATGGCAGGAACCTGGAGGCTGGAGCTGATGCAGAGGCCCTGAAGGGGTACTGAATGCTTACTGGTTTGTTTGTGGCTTGCTCAGCCTACTTGTTTGCCTTCTCTCTCTCTCTCTCTCTCTCTCTCTCTCTCTCTCTCTCTCTCTTCCATTCTTTCACTTTTTCTTTATGTGTGTGTGTGGGGTAGGGGGTGAGGTTTTTCGAGACAGGCTTTCTCTGTGTATCCTTGCCTGTCCTGGAATTCACTGTATAGATTAGGCTGACCTCAAACTCAGAAATCCTCCTGCCTCTGCCTCCTGATTGCTGGGATTAAAGCCACAAGCTACCATCACCCAACTTTCTTATAGAGCCCAGGACTACCAATCCAGGGATAATACCACCCACATAACTGGGTCTTTCCCATCAATCATTAAATAAGAAAATGTTCTACAGCCATATATGAGACATTTCCTCAACTGAAGTTCCCTCCTTTCAGATAGGTTTAGCTTCTGTCATGTTGACATAAAACTAGCTAGGACATGAGTGTTTGGAGCTTTAGAATAAAGGGATACTTTACTATTAACTTACTACTACTACTACTATATTATTATTATTATTATTATTATTATTATTATTATTATTATTACAGAGTCTTGCCATGTATTCCAGGCTGACCTGAAACTTATTATATAATATCTTAGGAAGGCCTGAAACTGATAGCTCCCTCAGCCTCCAACTCACCACCTCCCTGCCCTTACCTCTGGAGTTGTGATTTGAGGTATGAGCAACCAGATGTGGCTCCTATCAATGTTTGAAGATTCCTTCCTTGTTATTTACATACAGTGAAGGAAGAGTAACAAGAAAATCCACCATTCTTGATTGAAGTCATCTTTTCTAACCTCAGATCCTCCTTAAAGTCAAACACACACAAAGCACAACACAGAACTATGTTTTAGGGGGAATCTTTTTTGAAGGGAAGTTAAATTACATGCTTTGGAAACAGAAGATGTGTAGTTTCTTTATTAAGATGTACATAAAGTTCCTACATTTGTGTTATAGTTCTTAAATGGCAAAGCATTAGTGTGCCAAAGAACTATGTTGCCCTATTATTTGAAAACTTACTTCAAAATGAAGTTCTGTTTAAATGGCACTAGTGTAAAAATCACACTGTTACCTTGAAAGATGCAAAGGAGTTGGGTCAAGTTCCCTTGAGACTGACACAGTTTCCTTCTAGCTCTCTCTCAGGCACATGTGCCCACAACATGAAGGGTGAGTGGATGTGTATGACCCTGTCCTCTTAGCAGATATGACCAGCTGGATTTCTGCAATTGAGTAAAGCACATTCATTGTTTCTAAGTGCCACTGTACTACTCAGGCACTTCATTGTTTTAGAAGAAGCATGTGGTCGCTTTCCCTTGAGAAATCAACTTTGCTTGGCTTTTCTTGGTTTGCTTTGCAGCAACAGGTATCAAATCCAGGGCCTTGTGGCTAAGCAGTGAGGCAAGTGCTGCCCTGCTGCCCTGTATCTCCAGCCTGGCACACGTTATCTGTGCATTTGTGATCTCAGTCTGTAAGAGATGAGATCATTGCTCTGAAAACTCATTTTGTCTTAGAAAAATATTGCACCTGGAATTAAAAAGATACTTTGGTTAACTATCTCATTCATCATAGGTTTTCTATGTCTTCAAAAATGATGTGAATTTGGAGCATGTGATATATCTCAGTGGGTAAAGGTGCTTGCCATCTATCCTGACACCCTGAGTTAGATCTCTCAGAACCACATGGTAGAAGGAGAGAACTGACTCCTGCAAATTGTCCTCTTAACTACATACATACTATGCTGTGTGTGTGTGTGTGTGTGTGTGTGTGTGTGTGTGTGTGTGTATGCATGTGTTTCTATATGTATGTTTGGTGTATGTGTTGGGGAGGCATGGCAGTGCATGTCTATAATCCCTAAATTTAGAATACAGAGACAGGACAATCAGAAGTTCAAGGCCAATCTGAGCTATACAAGGCCAGGCTGAGTTACACGAGACCCTGTGGTGTTTAGAATGTGTCACACGCATGAAGAAGGACATCAAGAGTCTCAGGAGCCAAGGGCTTCATGTCAGTCATTTGAAACAAGAAGTAGGGTATGAAGGTTTCCAAACCCCTCATGAGCATTTGCAGGTCACTGGTGACTGACAGAATTAGATAGTTTTGCTGAGTTACATATTTTATATTTCTTAGTAATATTTATAATAACATCAAAAACGTTTAAAAAACAGGAGGAAAACAATAGACTGTTTCTTGGTTTGACAGTGTTAAATCTGGTGATGGGCTAGTGAGATGGCTCAGCTGTAAACATACTTGCTACCAAGCCTGATAACTATGTTCCATCCCCAGACTCCACTATGGAAGAAGAGAATTTACTCTACAAGTTGTCCTCTGACCTCCACACACATGCTTTGGGACACATACTCATACACACAACACACACATGCACATGCATAAGTATAAAAATTTTTAATTGGCAAAACCTTTCATTATTTTGTATAATAAATATTTTTAAGATCGACTGCTAGCAAAGGGTCAGAAATTCTTTGTTCTTATTACCTTTAAGTATAGATAATAAAATCTGAATGAAGGTCCAGTAAGCAATGTACAAGATTGAGGAAAAAAGATTTTCCTTTAATGAAACATTTAGAAGGTCGAGACTTAAAATCTTAGTGGGCCTCTGTGTGCCTGCTACCTTGATGTGTTCACCCAGATTGGTAGTAGTTACTTGCCAATAAATTGTTATCCTCACAAGACCCATTTATAAACAGATCAACAATATTTACAGTATTTTTCCATCCATGCAACTTGGTAGGTGCACATTTAAATAAGTGGTCTACTTCCTTCCTGTGGGTAAGAAAGACTGAGTGAGTCTATATTTGTGGGAGTTTTTTGTAGGGAGGGCAGACAAGCTTCTATCTTGAAATCCTTAAGCAACCTCTCATCCACCTACTGCTCACCTTCTTCTCTACTTTATAGGATTTCCTTGAATCAAGGCCTGTTTCCAGGGGAGCCTGAGCCTTGATTAGCCACCCCAGTTAGCCAGGGCTACTCTCTGGGGATGGAGTCAGGTCCACCCAGCATGGGTACTACAGTTTTATAGACAAAATATTGGGCCCTTCATAAAAGAGGCACTGCTTAATGACAGTGGCAGTGAGGCTGTCACTCATGTGTATGATTGATGGAAAATAACTATAAAAGAAAATTTTAGGTAAGAAACTACAATGTAAAATTCAGACATCCTGAATTTTGGAACCTTTGTTTTGCTTGAGATCATTTCTATGGAAAATAGTGCTGCTCTAATACAGATCATCCAGTCACTTACCTCTGTCAATTCCTTTTGTACTTAGAAAAAAAATTAATGTTGAAACCTATTCCAAATATGATGGGCTGCTTATGGAAGGGTCCTGTGTAATAAAAATATGGCCCCAAAACAAAGTTTTGCCTTGAGAGAAGGGAAAATACAGGGTGGGGGGGCTGTCAGGGCACGTCCTGAGCTCTTGGAAATTTTAAGCAAGAGGGTTAGTTGAGCCTAAGTGTTTAAGAGGAATATTGGCAGAAAAGTTATACCCTGACACAGAATAAGAAAAAGACAAGAGAGAAGGAAATCCTGAGCTAAAGAAGGGGATTTTCACCCTCCCAGCAAAGACAAAACTAAGACATAAAACAATGACAACAACAATAACAAATGCTTATCTTATCAGCTTCACTTAGCAAGCTGTTCATTCTCATACTTCAAATTTCAGATTGGTCTACTTAAAGACAATAATTTTTAGAAGTAATTAAAGACAGAACTCTTATGTCTGGAGAGGCCCTTTTGAGGGACCTGTGCCCTGTCAAACTATATTGTGTCTGTTCATCTCATCTGCCAGTTAACCTGAAGCTGGGGTATAGAAAGACTAAGTTATGTCTAACCCTCAAATCAGTGCCAAGTTCTGAAAAAAAAGGAGTGTTTTATAACACGTGCATTTTTAAATTTTCAAAGCTCATTAGTTTTTTTTGTGCTCAGATTTATTCACTCAACATAGATTGATGGAGAGACATTTAATTTGTTTGATAGTACTTGGTGCCCAGGAGGTTACAGATCAGTAGTAGAGATGGGCTCCCAGGCAGGTGCAGCATTAGCAGAAGCTAAGAAGCATGCTGGGAGTCATAATAGGATGAGGGTCTAGTCCCTTGGGGAGCAGGGGAAGGCTAAATCCTGCTTGAAGGGAAATGGAGCATGAACTGGTAAGGTGACTGTAAGTAGAAAGAAACAGGGCTGGGACTGCAGCTCAATGGGGAAGTGTTCACTCAGCAAGTACAAGTCCTGGGTACATGCCCCAGGACTACAAAGAGAAAACAAGAAGAGGAGACAAACTGCTCTTGCTTATAAAATTTAGTTGTAAGATAAATGTATGTATTCATGCAAGTTTGGTTATTTGAATCAAAAACCCTTCTACTGAAATGCAACGCAAGATGGACAACAGGGTTAGGCAGATGGCTCAATGGTAAAAGCACTTGCTGTACAAGCATGAGGACCAGAGTTTGAATCTCCAGCAACCATATAGAGCCAGGTGTGGATGAGCATGTACGTAAACCCAGTGTTTGAGGTGGAAGCATGTAGATTCTGGGGGCTTACTGGCTTGTGTCTAGTCAAAATGGTGAGGTTCACTAAAATACCCTGTCCTGAAGTAAGATGGGTACTAATAGAGGAAGACAGCCAGTCAACCTCTGGCCTTCACACCAACATGCACGGAGTAAACCCCATACATACATAAACACACACATATACTATACACATACAAAAGCATACCACACACACATACATATGTAAACTGTTGATGCTGAGATTCCAGAGAAAGAAAGGACCAAGTCCAAGGTTGTCCAAATTAAAGCAAGTTGTATTTGGGTGTGACCAAGACTGGCCATCCAGCTGTCTCTCCCTAAGTTAGGGTTTGAGAGAGCAGCCCCACAGACTCTTCAAGTCCCTCTTACAGGAGAGAGAAGGTGTTCCCAAAGCTGAGAGGGGTGGTGATTATTTGTAGTTAAAAGGATACAATGAAGAGAAGGGGAACAAAGCCAGGGTATGCATCAGGTGTGGTGGGTTATAAGCAGTTTACACCAGACCAGGGACTCAGTCTTTCTTACCCACAGGGATGAAGTGGACCAGAACTGTATATTAATATAAGAAAAACTTCTATGTGGATGACATGTAGAAACCTCAATTAGCAGGGACTTAACACAGAACAAACAGACCTCTCTTAGCTAGGATTTAGCACCAAACAACCAGGAACTTCTTTTTAACTGTAAACAGAACTCCTAACCTGAAAGATACATTTTAAACTTCCTTCTTCCATCAACCTGTGAGGTTGTTCCTGTTTTTGTTTTACATTACCTGCACATATGACTACATATTCTCATCCCCTCTCTCTCTATCTCCTCTCTCTCTATCTTCATCTCCCTCCCTCTCTTTCTCTATATCCATCTCCCTCTCTTACCCCACCCCCACAAACATAGCAAAAATCTGTTTTTAAGGGGCTGGCAAGATGGCTTAATGGTTAAGAGCATTTGTTCTTGTAGGGAACAGGGATTGGTTCCCAGCACTCACATGGTGAGTCACAACTGCCTAGCATTCCAGTTCCAGGGGATCTGACTCCCTCTTCTGGCCTCTCTGAGCACTGCACAAATGTGGTACACAGATACATGAGCAGGCAAAATACCCATAGACAAAATAAAAGCAAATATTTTTAAAGGTATTTTAAATGCACAATAAATTTTACTGAGTCAACTTTTGAAGTACACATGTTAATTAGTTTTATGTAGTTTCAAGGGATAAAGGACACATATAAAGTGAATTCATTTATAATGCAGTAAAAAGAAAAGCTTGTTTTTAAATAACAAGATGTGATGCTGAGATTGCTCAGTGGACAAGGGCAGGCAAGCCTGGTAACATCAGTTCAATCCCCAGAACCCAAAATAGAAGGACAGAACTAACTTATAAAGGCTGTCTTTTGACTTCCACACATGTACTATCCTGTGTATGTGTGCCTGAACACACACACACACACACACACACACACACACACACACCATACACACATACTATAAATACTATGCACAACAATAATAATACTGATGATGAAGATAAATTTCAACTACTGAAGAAGAAGGTGGTACTGCTTGTTTTCTTTCCCATGATCCCCCGAGAGGTCATCACAGAGCACAGGGGTGTGTCTTCAGAGCAGGTTTTAGCTTTTCACTTTTACCTGGGGACAAGTGGTCTCCTGAGAGCTGTCCTCCTGAGCAGGTGTCCAGCTTTGCCCAGGACAGGTGTAGGCCTACAGGTTCTCAAAAGTCTATTAATGCAAGTATCTACCCTTTCTTGTGTCATTCCAGATTGAACTCTATTGATGTGAAGTACCAGATGTGGAAACTCGGAGTTGTGTTCACAGACAATGTAAGCCTCCTTCACTCTCATTAGATGACTCCATGGAATCTTGCAGGTTATTTAAGGAAGTTACTCAGATACTAATGCAGTTAATTAAAATGGCATCTGAGAGAGACCCAGGCACAGACACTTTAACCATCCTATCTTGTATATTAATATAAGAAAAACTTGAAAATGTATATGGATTTCCTTTTATGTTTCAGAGGAACCATGGTAGGCTGCAAAGGTTTGTAGATGCTCAAACACACCTAAATACATTAAAAAAATTTGTACTGGAGAGGAAATGAGTGGATATTAGTAGTGAAGAAATAGGTGGGCAGATGGAGACACAAAAGAAACAAAGTTTTTATAAAAATGCTATAATGAAATGCATTGCTTCATGTATGTTTTTTTAAAACTAATACATTTCAAAAATATTTGTGCTCACTTTTCCTTCAAAATTAAGTATATTAAATCATTATATTCTTATTCTTGATTTATCCTTATCAAAAAGCATTTCGACACCAAACATATGGTCCAAGTGTACACTTAAACCTGATTGAATATACTCATCCATTACCAAAGGCTGTCTCTGCACCTCACTGTTTAATTTTAACACTGGCTTTTATAGTGAAGGTTCAATTTTCCTAGCCTCTAAAATCTGTGACAACAAGTAAATTCTCTTCCCTTCCACTCAGTTATCAAAAGTACTTCTGAGAACTTCAAAACTTACGTCCTAAGTACCTTTCAGAGCCACAGACTGTTAGCAAGTACATCTCCTCTAATGGTGGAAAACTTCTCAGTGGGCAGAAGCTGACCATCTTTTGCTTCAGCAGGTGTCTTCCACTCAGGTAGTATGTACACTCTGGCTTGGGCACACAGGGGGCATCTCCATGCCACAGTCCTTGTATAACCCTCCTTTGCCTGAGTGAGTCTGGCCTTAATATTTTCATTTCTGTGTAGTTTCTTGTCATCCAGAGAAACTTGGATGTGGGTTAATCCCGCAGGTGGCTTGGAGAAGTCCATTCAAACATCTTTCTGAGACCCCTTAGGCTGTCAGTCACTTGCAGCTTTATGGCTTGTTTGGCCAGTCACTTTTCACATGTTGTCAGGTCTTCAACAGTTTAGTTGGTCTCTGAAAAGCAATGAAGGTGATAATTGGTTGAAATATGGGATTGGCAGTGATATTTTTTTATCATGCAAAGAGAATAACTTTTAGTATAAATGTGAGTAAAGTCCCAATGCTAGGAACTACCCATTCTCCCTCTGTCACTCAGGCTTAACAGGGTACCTCCATGTCCACCAACACCACAGCCATAACTAGTTTGTCAGTCATTTGCATTCCCGTCCTCTTTTGTTCCCCGTATGTGTCCTTTTCCCTCAGGCTTTTCATCTCTTTCTAGCCTGTGATATTACTCCTTCTTAATGAGCTATGGCAGGTGTATCACTTTAAACCCTTCCTGCCAAATCCTCAGTGTCTTTTTTGAATGCCACTTTTCTTTCCCTAGCTTCAGTCCCTCATTGCTCATGAAATCCTGTATGACTCCAGACACTCCTTTTTTTCTCCTGCTTGCAATAAGTTAAGATTAGAGTCAGGGCAACAGTTCTGTTCCTCTCCTGTGAGTGGATGTCATCCAGACACAGCATGTGTAAGAGAAACTGTTCCAAGGAGCTGAAGCCATCGCTGGGCTTCTAGCCTGCACCTTCACTGCCTCCACCAAACATGGACATTCTCACCCTAACAGAAGTGATCATTTACATTAATTATAATTCAGGAAGTTGGAGAGATAGCTCATCAGCAGACCAGAGTACCCACTCTCTTGTAGAAGACCTGGGTTTGGTTCCTAGCTCTGACAATGGGCAGTTCAGACAACTTTCTGTAGCTCCAATTCCTGGGGAACTTATTCCCTCTTCTGGCTTCTGAGAGCACTGCATTGTGTGCCCAGACAGACACACACACACACACACACACACAGACACACACACACACAGACACAGACACACACACACAGACACACACACACACACACACACACACACACAGAGAGAGAGAGAGAGAGAGAGAGAGAGAGAGAGAGAGAGAGAGAGAGAGAGAGAGAAAGAGAATTAAAAAGTAATTCTTTGGTTATGATTCAGGAGACTTCTCCAAGCAACACCAGTTATGTAGTTCTGCAGTTAAGGTGTTAGTGAAATCAAGGAGTGCTTTGCTCTTGGGCTCACTCTAGTTCGTGCAAAGTGCAATGTTGCCTTAGTCAAACTCCTCAGGAACAATAGATTCTAACTAATAGATTTAACAAGCTTAGTGTGTAGATAAATGAGGAGCAGAGGAGAAAAGGAGGAATCAAAGTTGGAGGATTCTTGGGTTGACTGTAGACAAGGGTTCCCGAACAGAGACAGTCTTGTCCCTCAGTGACATCCAATAGCATTTTTATGATCATGGCTGGATGTTCTTTGAAATCTAATGGATCTTGAAGTCATGGGGCAGCCCCAATAGCAAGAAATTATTGGTATAAAATAGCACTATACTGAGGCTGAGAGACCCTGCTGTCAGGGCGTAGGATGATCATTTCTATTATTTGTGAGAAGATGAATAAGAAGAACTGGTGTAGTTAAAGAAAATGAAATTACACTGAGCCTTTCACAACAAACTAAATAAAGGTAAAATGTGCAAAGATGGAATCCAGCTAATTAGATCTGAAGTACTTGTCTAGAAAGAAGGTGAGTGCAGTGGTTAGCATGGAGTGAGCTGGCAGTGGTTCTTACCAGTTCTTGTCATCTCTGGTGTCTGACACATCTACCCCTGTTTGCTCCAACAGTCCTTCCTGTACCTAGCCTGGTATATGACCATGTCTGTTCTTGGACACTATAACAACTTTTTTTTTGCTGCTCACCTCCTTGACATTGCGATGGGATTCAAGACCTTGAGAACCATCCTGTCCTCAGTCACCCACAATGGCAAACAGGTAAAAGGTCATCTTTCCCTTAAAGGAACTAAAAACAGGAAGAGAAGAACCTGCAAAATTAATCCAGCTCTTAAGTGACAACATATGGCTTTAAAGACTTCTCATGGTTGGATAGTCTATGTCTTTTCTTTTATAAATTATGATTTATAATTCCAAAGACCTTATAACCTGAGTTTAAGGACTGGCTTGATGGATTTGCTGTGTGATCTTGGACAAATGAGTTAATATTTGTCAATATCAAATCCTTTTTTGGTAAAGTACAACCAGTGACAATACGTTGTTAGATTCTGTGAAAATTGAGAACAAATCTAGCAGGATCAGAACTGTCTGCATTGGGCCCCGAGGAAACTAGTTTCTGTTTTGCTTATGAGACAACATTTGCTCCATCTGATACTATGCTGTGCCAAAAACTGTTACAGAATCCAGATGCATTAGTTGTGTTGATAATAAGAAGTGTTGCAGTTAAATTTAATAAGAAACCTTCTCTACTTTTTAGATTGAATAAAATCTTAATGATACTTTATACTTTACAAGGGCATGCTGACTTGGGGAACAGCTAGTCTAGGTCCAGAAAACCCACTGACATCTGATGGAACTCAGCTCTTCATGCTGGATCTCTCTATTACTGTGTCTTGGTGCAAAAGTATACATTTACTTATTCATCTGTTGTTTCATGTGTCCAGTTGGTGGTAAAAATTCTGTGCTCATTATCTGGATTAACGGCCCTTCTAGCCTAGTACACATTAAAATCAGTGTCCCTCCAACCATGGGAATCACATCCACTTTTACATCCTGTATTCCTAACATATGCTAAATGTCACCTTGCTTTCAGCTCGTGTTAACTGTGGGCTTATTAGCTGTTGTTGTGTACCTGTACACTGTTGTGGCATTCAATTTCTTCCGAAAATTCTATAATAAGAGCGAAGATGGTGATACTCCAGACATGAAATGTGATGACATGCTGACGGTAAGCTCCTGAACTTGCAGTAAAAACTACCCCACACCTTCCATCTAAGTAACTGTGTATTTCCCCATCCCCAGAGCAGGAGAGGAAGTACCAGCACAGTGAAAGTTTGAGTGGCTTCTCAAACTATAGCATTTTCATTTCAGCAGCGCAGAAAGGACCATTGCTGTTGACTTCCCACCTGTGTTTGTTCAGCTTAGAAATTAATAGACTTGCTGGGAAATGTAGTTAGGCTTGGGAGACAAGCAGTCATGTTAGCTCATTACTCATATATCCCAGGACAGCAGGTAGAATGTTCTGCTCTGAAGTCTCAGCTTTGGGCTTGCCTTACTGACTTTACCTGGCATCATTAAAATCCACACAGTATATCTTAACAGAACTGATACTTTCGCTTTTATACTGAGTATCTTGTCTAAAAGGTCCTGGGCAAAATTAACAGATGTTTCAGCTTTCACATTGTTGTATGTAACTATTGTACAACCTGCTTCTCTGATGATGGTTCTGTTTCTGGGATAAAATATCCTGGCCAAAAGCTCCGTAGGGTAGAAAGGGTTTATCCTGGCTTGCAGTTCTGGAGGGATAGAGTCCATCATGACAGGGAGAATGTGCAGCAGGAAGAGAAGTCATGAAGGCAGGAGCAGGAGGCTGACTGGCCACGTTTCATCCATACTCAAGAAACAGAATAGCCAGTCGAACTAGGCAATATGACCACACAGCCCTTCCCCCAGTGACATATTTCCTTCAGCAATGCTCTGCCTTCTGAAGGTTCTGTAACCTCCCTGAACAGCACCACTAACTAGAGACTAGGTGTTCAAATACATGAGCCTATGGGGAACATTTCATATGAAAAATCACAAAAGTTACTCTCCTTGAACACTTAGGTTTGGGAGTGGAAACTTAAGACAAATTAACTGCTGCTGACTGGAGAGCAAGGCTTTTCTGTGAGCCCTTCACTGGGATACCTGCATGGTTGGTGTGTGTGTGTGTGTGTGTGTGTGTGTGTGTGTGTGTGTGTGTGAGTGTCAAGGGGGCTGATAGGATGATTCTGAAATTTCTCTCAGAAAAGAAATGTCCTGGAAGAATGACAGGAACAAAGTACCGATACTGTGATGAATGACTGAAGTATTTCTGTACCTCCTTTGGAATAGAGTGACTTGGAACACATATAAATACCCACAGAAATTAAACGATGATAAAGTTGCTTTTTACAATCCATAAAATGCAAAAAATTTCA
This sequence comes from Onychomys torridus, assembly GCF_903995425.1. Lineage (NCBI taxonomy): Eukaryota > Metazoa > Chordata > Mammalia > Rodentia > Cricetidae > Onychomys > Onychomys torridus. The sequence continues at coordinate 56,449,145 of NC_050447.1, forward strand.
ATAAATGGTATTGACTCCATGTACAAGCCCCTGAGGGGTGGTAGAAGTGAAGATCAGTCTTTTAATTCAAGTCAGTAACAATTAGGACAGGTTTGCGTCCTTAAAATAATGACAAACTTCGAGAAAGGGATTTTCTATTTATGATATAAAACCTAGAAAGCTGTGAAAGCAAAAAATAATTACTTTTGTGACTAGTAAATATAAATCAACTCTTATAGACAAGTGATAAATTGGCTAAATGTATTCAACATGATAAGAAAGAGATGATTTCCTTTAATGGCACTGTTCTCATCACACCCGGGAAAGATATAAGCCCAGGCCTGCAAGATGCTCAGTGGGGAAGGCACCTGCCCCCAAGCTTACAGCCACTTGAGTTCAATCCCCCAGGCCCGCATGGTGGAAAGAGAGATATCTGAATGATGTGCTCTGGCCTCCACACCCATCCATGGCACCCCCACCCCCACATAATATACAAATGAAAAGTAATTTTAAAGTGTTATAAGAAAGAAGACAACACACGAAAGGTTAGTTATGTGGCCAGATAATGCACGGGAGCATCATCAATTCCTTCAGGTTGTAAGTCTGAAAAGATGCCCAACTATTACTGTAAAGAAAGAAATGTAGGCCAGAAAAACAGAAATCCACAGTTCATTATTAAAAATATTAAAGCTTGTAATAACTCCAGTCAGTGGATTGATGGGGAAGCTAGCACATTCCTCTTACTGGGAATTTGAATTTATACAACTTTAAAGAGACTATCCTATATGTACGAAAGTCCATTAGTTATCAGTTAGTTGCTCTTATCATGAGGCCCTGTGTGACTCTGTTCAACCTGTAGGCACCGCACCTGAGATGACCCAGTTTTCGCTCAATCTCCATATATGTTTCCATTGTTTCCCTTCATTTGTCTTAGGAGCACCACAGCCTCTCCTGCTTGGGCTTGTTTAGCAGTGCAGGATGTGAATCCAGAAGGCAGAGAGATTTGTCTCCATTTTACTTTTGCCTTGGCTCTGGCAAGATGCTTGAGAACAGCTTTAAAGCGTGAATTGTGTATCGTGTCCCATGGTGTCAGAGAAGTTAGCCAGTGGTGGTAATGAATGTATGGTGGAGCAGATCAGTTTGCATCTTGGTGGCTAGGAAGCAGAGAGCAGTGGATTCTGAAGGGCAAGATAGCCTGGAGGAACTGTCACCAGAAACTGCTTCCTCCATCAAGGCCCCTCTTACTCCCACCATATTCCAGTAATGCCATCTATTATGTTCAGATCCATCCAAGGATTCCTTTATTCCTTATATCAGAGAGAGCCCTGTTGGATCACTTATCTCTGAAAATACCCTTGTGGATACTTACTAATATCTTAGGTACGTCTTTATCCAACCAGGCTGACAAGCGCGCTTAATCATTGAAGTCTCATTTTAGGATAAGGAAGTGGGCTCTTTACTTCCCTAGAGCCTGGACATCATCAGTCTGAGGGACTTCTGTGAGTGATTAGCAAGACCATTGGTGACTATCTCTGGTTTAGGCTTTTCTCTTTGCACATCAGTTTGAGGCTTTTAACATGTTTGTGGCTGTGCTGAGCTTGGATGCTCTGTGAGGAGCTTGGATGCTCTGTGAGGAAGGGTCTCGGGTGTCTCCTTTCTGCAAAAGAAAACTGAGTCTTTTACTGTCATTACATTTTAAATGTAAAGGTAATTTAAATTACTTAAATTACTCTGTGGGTAGAAGGTTGTCCTCAGCCGACTTCAACCTTTGGCTGATGTTGCTTCCAGCAGGTGGCGCTGCCGCCAAAGTTTTATCACTCTCATGACTCACCCAGTAGTTTCTCCTTTCTTCCCAGACCAGGGTGCTTTACTCTAGAATCTAATTAAACCAAGCCCGTCCTGATAGGCTTTGAACTGCCTCTCCAAGAATGTAGGAGAAAAAAGTGAAAAAAAAAAAAAAAAGTCTACAGCCCATGACAAAATGGTGATGGTTAGCTGAGGAAATGGGGCACAGAAGGACATTTTGCCTGGAAGCATGGGCATCTCTAGGGCAGCTCTGCAAACCTGCAGGACCAGTGGACCGGCCCCCTCCGCCCCTGCCCAAATTTCTCAGATAATGAGGATAAGAGGCAGTTTGAAGAAGTTAGCTGCTCAGGCAGTTGTTGGAGATCACCTCAGTTAATTAACTGTTCCCACTCATCTGACCCGACCTTTCCATCAGGACCCGCTAAGGACTCCCCTGCCCTCTGCCACACTATCTTTGAGCATCCTCAGACTTCCCCCTCCACCTGCACCTCTAGCTCCTGCTCCTTCCCCACCATTATTTTTTCCTCTTTTTTTTTTTTTTTTTTCCAGACTCTCTGGAAGAAGTATAGTTTTCTGTCCCCCAAACTGCTTCTTCCACTTCCACCCTAACTAGGCTCAGTCTGTGAAAAGAAACATGGAGAAAAGGGATTCTTGTTTCCAGTAATTTGACTGCTGAGCCCCAGACACCAGTGGGTCTTCACATACCTCGTCAATGAGGCCATTATGAACTTATCTGGAAAGCTAAGAGTAGGAAAACCCCACTGAAGTCCCAAGGCAGCCCTGTCAGCTCATTAGCCAGGGCCAGAGAGCTGAGGTCATCACTGCCTCTCCCTGTGGCTTCAGCTCCATGTATGAACTCACATCAGAGAAGAGTATGGGACTTCACTTTCTCCATGGTAAAACTAAGCAATGTGGTATAAAGAATTTAAACAGAAAACAAGAGTATACAATGAAAAAAGATTATCCTTTATTCAAAAAGGCACTGTGGACAATTTTAGCCACCAAGTTTCAAGAAATCAATGTAGTGTCCCAAAGGGAGTTGTTGGTTTTTGTTTGTTTTTTTCAAGTGACTTTCTTCAACATTTCATATTGGGACACAGACACAGTAAATGCCACCAACAATCTGGACACCTGAGCCTTGAGGAGTCTGGGTGTGTAGATAGGCCTAAACCAGCCCAAGTATGACTACCTTAAACCAGCTCTTCCTAGAGGGCTCTCTTGACTTCTCTGCCACAAAGAGCCTTTTCTAGGCTCCAGAAAAGTCCTGGGAGGTCCAGGTGGGTTTATAAGGTAGTGGGGGTTCAGGGCAGTTGTCGTGATGTTTTTGGCTTATCATATATTTGGCTGAGAAAGTACCTTTATGGGTGTGATGGTTAAAATTGATTATTGACTTAACAGGATCACATGGTGATGGGATGTGGGCATGTGAACCAAGTACAGAGCTGTAGAGAGGTTGTCCCCCTTCTCAGTGTAGAGAACAACTAAACAGACTAGAGTGGGTTAGAGACACGTGAGTTAGGTAAGTTAGGCTATGTAGAGCAGACTAAGAAGGTCTAATTTTGGAAGGCCTGTAAACTTAAAGTATGTGCTTTGGATGAGGATGGGTAAGGATACCACTTGGTGCAGAGGATGCTCAACAAAGACCTGGATTTGGGGTACAGGGTGGCAGTGAGGCTGTGAATATTAAGATAAGAACTTGTAAATGATTGGGGCCCAGTACAAGTGTGAGGTGGGGAGCTGAAGTTATCTTGAATGAAGTTAAATGTCTAGATGCTGTGAGCCAGGAACTCTCAACCTGGCTTGACTCTGTTCCTAGGGGACATTTGGCATCAAGAGCCACTTTTCTTTATTATTAGTACTATAGAGAAAGGCACTGTTAGCAGCCAGTCAGTAGAGGTAGAGGATTCTCCAAAAATCTAAAATTCACAGCATGGCCCCGATTACAAGAAATTACTCAATCTTCAAATGGCAGTGATGCTGAGGCCAAGTCCTGTTCCAAAGACACTCCCACAAAACCTTCTTTCTGTTCATATTTTAGCAGACATAGTAGGTGTTGACTGCCCTTTTGTTTTAATGAATGAGCTTCTCATTCCTCCCTATCTCCACACACCATCTTTCTTCATTATCCTAGACACTAAGTAGAAAAGATCTCTGCATCCCATTCATGAATTTGCAGTAAGAGGAGAAGCCACCAAGTCTGCCTTGTTCTAGCTCCATTTCTAAGATTCCATCCTCCCCTCACCCCCCCGCCACACACACACACACACACACACACACACACACACACACACACACACACTAGTCTTTTACTTTCCCTTTCCATGTTTGTGCCATTGTGGAAATAACCAGATAATACAGCTTTATATAGTTCAAGGCCCTGTAAATGTGATTGTAATACTGTGTCATCTCATGAGCTTCAGCGCCAAGGTGCTAATTAAGCTTTTCATTTTCCCAAGTGATGCAAAAGCTCTAAGCCTGGTGAACAGTATGCAGTTTTGGTTAGGAGACAGCAGTGTGTAAGAGCCACATATTTACATCACAGGGAAAAGGATTAAAACAGAAAGACAATGCAGAGCACTAAGATCCTGTTCTCATTTAGAATGAGGACCAGATACTAGAGAGAAAACCTGATGTCATTGGAATGTCAAGGAGGGTTGTGACCTTCACAAGTGTCTCTGTCCCTGTCTTCCAGTGTTACATGTTCCACATGTATGTGGGCGTCCGTGCTGGAGGGGGCATTGGTGATGAAATTGAAGACCCAGCAGGAGATGAGTATGAGATCTACCGAATCATCTTTGACATCACATTCTTCTTCTTTGTGATTGTCATCCTTTTGGCCATCATACAAGGTAAGCCATACCCAGCTGTGGCTCCTGGGTGTATTGACCTTAAGCTATCTGCTGCTGAAGCCAGAATGCAAGGTGGGCTGACAGTATCACATGTTTTCTGCCAAGGCCTAATGGAACTTTTTCATCTAGTATTTCTCCTTATAAAATCTCTAGATGGAAAATAAAGAGGTATGTGTTGATACAAACAAACAAGCAAACACAAAAGCCTCATAGCTTTTATCATAAAGGGAATAAGTGATAGTTTATTCTTGAGCTAAGTCTGAGTGATCAATCATGGCCTGGGAACACAGACTTAGGTTACCCCAAATTCTATGTTCAAACATAGAAGCAGTTTCATAAAGCTCTATATTTTTACAGAATAGAAAAGGAGTCATAAATCAAGGCAAGTTTCAAAGACACCAGTGAGGACCTCAGAGAAGCAGTTACAGCAAGATGGGGAAAGTGTTTCTATAGGCCTCAGATGCTTCCTAATGACATTGTTAGCTTTTAGGTATGTGGAAGCTAGGAGTCTGCTAAGCTAACAAATGCTAAGGGTTTTAATCTATTAACTACAGAATGTTAGTTCCTACACAGAAGTGGGCAAAACTGGGCTATTCATGAGGTTAAAGCTAGGTAATTATGATAATAATATAGGTAATAAAGATAAGGTAATTAGCCTGGACCCACAGCATCCCAGCCTCTCTCCATCACTGCAGTTCTGACCAGCCAGTCTGTCCATACACAGTTTCTTTCCAGGAGTTCCCATCATCATGTGGGTCCCTAGGATGTAGTGTGATGGGTATACTTTTCCTTGCTCTCTCTCCCCCTCCCTCCCTTTTGTGTGTGTGTGTGTGTGTGTGTGTGTGTGTGTGTGTGTGTGTGTGTTGCTCACATGCATATTAAAGACAGAGGTCAATTTCAGGAGTCTTCTACTTTTCTTTCTTTTATTTTTTTAGCCAGTCTTTCACTGGAATCTATGGCTCTCCAATTAGGCTAGGCTGGCTGGTCAGTGAGCTCTAGGGACTTGTCTCTGCCTTTGTGGGATTACTCCACCAAGTGCTGTGATTACAAACTCTACCATCTCTAGCTTTTGCCCTCAAAGAATCAAAAGTATACTTTACTGACTGAGCCATCTTCTCAGCCTATTTGATTTCTATTTATGAAAAACAAAAGCATTCTACAGGGGTTGGCTCCTAGTCTTGCCACATGACAAGCTTTGAAAGTTTGGAGGGGGGTGAACCATTTATCCTGAGGCAGTAACTCAGCTTATGCAACTCTCTAAGTTCTACAGTTGTGGAGAACTTTCAAACAAGGGTGTCAGTTCAAGTCTCCTCTACAGTATTGATACCTGATTAGCTCATCATGCACAATCATATCACTGTCATTGGTGACTGCCTACTACGTGACAGTTATGTCTAGTAACTCATGTTACCCTTCCCTGATATCATGAGGGTTATGTCATGTCAACACTTACAATTTACATGGGAACTAACTAGTCTATGGGAAGTCTCAGTATCTTGGCCAACGTGTGTAGATGCCCAAGATGGGCAGATTGGGTTCGGAATCTTTCCCTGAAACCACAGAGCAGTGCCAACCACTAGTTTTTCCTCTTCCTCTGGCTAACTTGTAGTGAGATCCCTTTCTCTCAGAAAGTCACCCCTGCTTTTTTGTTTGTTTGTTTCTTATTCAACACATTCATCCCAGCTCAAATTAAATGTCTGTAAATAAGACATTATTATTTATATTCCACAGGTGTGACATGATACTGGTAAAGTATATAGATAAGTATAAAGGAATCATAATACATCTGCAATGTCTTTATAGAAGGCAACATTATTGCTTTATAAGAAGGAAAAGTTGGGGCTAGAGAGATGACTCAGCGGTTAAGAGCACTTGTTGCTCTTCCAGAGGATTGAAATTGAGTTCTTGGTGCCATGTAGGGCACCTCACAGCTGTCTGTAATTACAGCTCCATGGAATCCTGCACCCTCTTCTGGGCTCTGTGGGTACCTGCACACATGTGCACATATACACTCAAAGACACACACACACATACATATAAGTAAAATAAGTCAGCTTTTTAAGAAGTCAAAACATTTGGAAGTACCATTTGGGAAGTCACAGAATAGAACGGAGGCAAAAATGCAACAATTTTACTTATCAAACATTCATTCATGTTTATAAAATTATGAGGGGTTATGAGGTTGATATCTATTTCTCAGTCCATACAATAATGTTTTATTTGATTATCTTTTTGTGAGGCTTTCTGTATTTTACAACCATAAATCTCAACTACTCCTTTCACCCTGCAGTATGTAATAATATATAGCTGTGTATATGCCAAGTTCATTAGTATTTTTTTTTCTAGTCTGTCACTTCATTTTAAAATGATTTTCCAGTGTGTATCAGGTCAAGTCACTGTGTGTTCCATTCTCAGAGAATGTCACTTCCCTAGTAAGAAGCAGTCAGCGTGACCTCAGATTCCTACCATGTTCTAAGTGTTTCCTAATGTGGCTGTATTCTCATTTTCTTGGGAAGAAATATCCAAGGAGTTATGAGTTGAATGATTGCTCATA